>NW_008589037.1:53783-60744 GCF_000691845.1 Merops nubicus
TTAAGAATCAGATTAACTTTGTTTTAAATTCCTGCTCATGACTGAACGAGTTGAGAGCTATCTTCCTTAATTAAAGGGCTTCAGCAATCAAACTCTATGCCCATAAACATAATGGGCTTCATATAAACATAACTGGAAAGTCAATAAAAAAAGTGCAAGAAGGTTGTTTTATGTTTTCCTGTGATTAAGTCAATCAGTGAAGAGTTAGAGGAAACAAACTGAAAAAAAAAGGAGTGTTTTGATGGGAGTGAAATTTGATGTTTTGTCTGTGTGGCAGTATTGTTTGCTTTTCTTCCTAAAGGAAGGCATTAGAAAATGAAAAAAAATAACCCAAACAACTCATGCTTCAAGTGTGGAAATATGCTTCAAAGCTGTAGCCAGAAGTCACACATAACATGTGCAACATAACCAAAGTCACTAACATGAACGTCTTTCCACATCCTCCTGCACACAAGTCTAGAAATGTATTTCCATGGTGAATTATTGGCTCACATGAACAAGAATTATTTCTTCACACCTTGAAAATTATATCCTGACTACCAACCTTCATACAATAGGAAAACACCTCCATACTGCTCCTCTAACACCTTGGATCAAAATCGTCTTTAAGAATAACAAGAAGATAACAGTTCATTTCCAAGGGTATAGTATCTAACTTTTATGATAGAAAACACAAATGGAAGATGAAATTCAGTAATACAGATGACATGTTTAGGATTTGAATGACACAAATACCCCACCACAATCTCCAAAGACAGTAATTTTCTTTTTCATCCTCCAGTGCCTCAGGTCTGATCACAGGGATAAGGGTAACACTGCACACACTGGTACTCATTTTTTAAACTGAGAGTAAAGCGCCGAGTGTCTGGACCCTGTGGATGGGACCTGCCCATCTGGGCATGAGTAGCCAATTCTCTGCTCACAGGAACTTAAAGGCTTGCAAACTGTAGAGACTTGGGTGATAGCTGCTGTTTCCTGCCTCAGTTCATCACTTCTGTCTCCACTTACCAGGCAGAGAAGAGAAAGAGTAAACTGACACATTGCTTATTGCTGCTCTAATCCTTCTGGCCTCCATCTCAGCTCTCCTCCCTGCCACATGCTATGGAGCTCTAACACAAATCAGTCCTTCCTCACCCATCCTCCTGGCTCCAAAGGCACCTGCAGACCCGTTTTACACTATGGAAAACCTGTTGTGGTGGCAATACCTGGTCTTTCAGCCCTGGCTGTGGTCTACCCTGCTCCTCTCTCTGCGAGATGCGCTGCAGGAACATGCACAGGAGTATGGACCTGGGCACTGAGCCAGTCCCCAGATGGCACAGTCTATCACACCACATAATCCCTTTTGCTCTGACTTGCCATGACGACCCAGAACCTCTTCTTGTGCAAGGTCCAGGTTCTGCAGCCCTTCTCTTACAATGGTTCTGCACCTGCTCTGAAATCTCCTCTTAAAACACCTTTTAGCCCTCACATTTCTCCTCCCTTCCGTCTATGCGCTAACATCCTAACAACACACCCGCGATGCATTTGACAAGGAACTGCCCCGGCTGAAGCCGAGTCCTGTACCTTGAAGGAGATTTCTGTTGTCATGGTGAAGCCGTGGGTGATGACCGGCTCCTCCTCCGCCGTGCGGCCCTTCCAGCAGTCCAGCTCCACACAGCGGCAGCCCGACAGCAGCACCTGCCGGTACATCTCCACCGACGAGCTACCGGCCAGCTGGCCCGCTGCAGCACCACACAAAGAACAGGCAGGTCACTTCGGGGCCTCAGGAGGGAGCACAAGTAATCTGATAATCACTACAGTTTACAGCATCTCTCAGCCTCCACTAGAGTTTAATACAAGAGAAAAGCAACCTCCTGCACAGCCACCACTGACACCATCATTTGTGGTCTCTCATCAGTGTTTAATGCACCAACCACTGCACTGAGTTCATCTGTTAAATTTCCCGATATGATATCACATTATGTAGGGAGAAAGTTATTTAAACTACCAGCACTGGTTTCCAACAATTACAAAATATAAATCTAAATTAAAAAAGGAAAATTCAGCTTTTCCCAAACTCAAGAAGTATTTAAAAGAACCCCCCAAAACCCACAAGGAAATCCAGTTGTATTCAAGGAAGGATATCCAGCCAGGGTGTCTTCATCTGCTGCAACAGAATACAAAATTCTTGCAGCAGAGGTGAAGGTAATTGATGAATGGCTTAGTGCTTGGTTTAGATGTGAAGAAAATGGATGCAATTTCCTGCTTTCTAGCAGACTTCCTGAGAAGACCTTCCTGGATTACTGAAAGAGAATTCACTCCCTTTTTAAGGAGGCGGTGAGTTAATTTAAACCAAGGATTTTTCACTGGTCAGGGACATGTAAATACTTCATTGAGACTGGCATATGATACAATGCAGATTAATCTTCATTTTATTGCTTCTGTGGGTCTGTGTTTAGTTTTTCCACTAGGAATGACATGTCTTGTTTTGATTCACTAAACATCATTGTCTGCTTTCTACGTATTTTTACCTTCCACTAAAATCTGCAACAGCAAACCCTTTCTATTTGAAAATTCCTGTTTACCATTTGTGTCTGACACATGAGCTGGAACAACCATAAAAACTCTACAAGGTATTAACGTTACTGCTAATGAAATCTGTAAGATTTCTCAGCTCCTGCTGGAGCCAATGGGAACTACATGTTAGTAGCAGAAGAACGGGGACAGCTTTGGCAGGTTCTGAAAATCCAAAGGGCGTCAGCAAAGGGACGAGGTGTCTAATTTGGTTTTGGCTTAATTTTTTCCTGTGTTTCCCCTTTGATTCTGGCAGATTATCTTTATGCTGCCTAAAAAACTACATTCACTTAGAAATCTATTTTCACACTGTCTTTTCCCTCAAAGCATATTGAATTTGGATTAACAAACTCCACTATACTTCCTGAGAGACTACTGGCTGTTGTTACTGCTGAGTGGTTTGGACCACAAGATGCTTAACCTTCAAAAGTGCTTAAGTAAATCATGACATGCATCGCTTGCCATATGACACTTCTCCATGCTGTCTTATTAATAAGGCTCAGATGTTTTGGAAGGATTCCTGCTAAGGAGAAGAGGATATTCAATCTCCAAAACATTCAATTTTCAGCAAGACTCCCAGTCAGACTGTGAAAGGCTAGCAAATGTTTTAATAGTCTCAACAGCTTTTCTGAAATACGGAATATTAGGAATGTTCCCCCAAATATTTTTTTTTGGTGTATATTATTTATACATTTCTGTTGTGTGAGTCTTTATCTGCATCCATTCTAAACTACCCCTTTCACAGATGCATTCTGAAATATGCTAACACAGACACTAAAGGGAACACTTCCAGTATGATATTTTTAATATCCTGAGAACAGATAACTTTTTTAATACTGGAAATTGAAAGCATTATGTATTCCCTTCTGTAACATACAGCAGCTACAGTAACACTGTAATATTTGTATCCCATCACTCTGTACTGGATAAGGAGAAACAGATTTTGACAAAAACTCAACTTTTCTCAAAAATACGATAAGCCAAATCATACCTGACAAGACACTAGCCAAAATGAGCCTGTGCTAAGTGATATAAGCTGAGGATATGACCCATATTTCCCCATACAGAAGAGTTCCACACTTCCATAACTTCAAGCTGTCCATTTCTCAGGAATTGCATTAGTTGGGTTCATTCATCTCCGCTCGTCCAAGTGCAAGTTATTATTTGCAATAAAATTTTAAGAAACATATCCTGCTAAAATGGAGGGATATTTCAATCCAGGTACTTGGAGTCACCTGGCCCTTCACTATGGAACCAGAGGCTGCTTCTGCCCCCGTGCCCACCCATGGCACCACCCCTGAATGAAGAAATGCCTGGATACTCCCTCTGCTGTGCACAAACCTGAGTGGCTGAACCTTCTCTCTCAGAGAAGTCCTGGAGGAGCCATCAGTGCTCCCAATCTCAGGCTGTAGTTTGCAGAGTGCAAACTCAGAGCCCTGTGCTTCTGGGAGTCTGGCTCCTGACTCCAGCAGCAGCAGAAGGTGCTGGCAGCTAAGATCTTTTTAGACACAGTACATTTATCTGAATTTATTTTCCTCCCAAATTATTTTGCCAGGCACAGGACAATCGAATTAGACCCCACACTGTGCCATATTCTGCTACTGCTTGTCTTAAGTCAAAGTAAGGCTCTCACGCTGTGGCTGTTAGTTTTAACACCTCACGTTGAGCCAAAGCAGGATGCATGGTCAGATCTGCTCCAGCCAGCAGCAGGGATAAAGCTGCCAGCACTGATTCAGGCCCACCCAAGCAGAAGGTGCAATGCTTGTGTACCCCAGGAGGGCTGGGGCTGGCCAGCCTCTGAGTTTGCACTTGTGCTCAGCTGCCAGCAGCACCCGGGCAGCTCCCATACTGCAGCCAGCCCACGTGACAACCCTCATCTGAGCTGTGGGACCCACGTGGAAAAGGCTCACTGCATGTCCAGCTGAGTCTCTCCAACTGCAGTGAGGTTCTGGGACCTCCTTACAGGGCCTTTCCCCTGCTGCTGGCTCTCTGTATCTTTGTCTTGGAGATTTCAGCTGTTTGCAGATCTTCAAACGCTGCAGTTGGTGTCAGAGAGGTTACCCAATCCTCCACACAGCTTCATCCTCCTTGAAGATCTTATTTCAATATGCCTCAAATAACCTATCTCTTATTTCAATATGCTTCAGCTGGTTGGCCTGAAGAGGCAAATAAGAGGAGGCACAGAGGATCATGAAAACTCACTGAGCAGCAGTGAATAAAATATTACTTAAAGGAAACAAACAATGATCTTGACTCTTCTTCTCATTCTTGAGAACCCAGTTATCTCAGACTAAGCAGTATGTTTTTTCAAGCTTTATATTCACCTCTGCTGCTACTGGAGGTATGCTTCTTCTAGAAATTTTGGTGTTGGCTGATGATCTGTATTAGAATAATTAATTAAACAGGGAAGCAGATGCTGAGGGTGAATGAGATGATCCCACATTGGCTATGCACACTAAATTGATAGCTCTGGAACTTACTGCTGCTATTTATTTTTTCCTTTTAACCAAAGACAAAACATGTTTAAGGCTTGTGATTTTCATCTTTTGCATTTCACATATACAACAGAAAGTTGCACAGCCATCAAAGTGTGCAATGCTGATAATCATTTGTCTTTGACTTCGGGTGCTGCTGAGAGAAATGCTGCGAAGTCACTTCCCACTGTGACAACAGCAGTAACCTGAGGTAAGACTGTGAAGAAATCAGAAAAAAAGCAGAGTTGTACACTAAGGGTTCAAAGGAATAAATAAATATGATATTAGTGAGTAAAAAGATGAGAGACAGTAAAAAAGTTTCCAAAAGATGACATTTCTTTAAGCTGACCTAGGTTCACTATAAATCACTCCTTTCTTCATGGACTTTTACCTTTGTTCTTAAAAATTACATTTCCCTATGAAAAAGAAAGCAGTAACACTTCTAAATAAATAATCAGGACTTGATGTACTGCCAAGGGTTTCTACTAAAGGCTAGGAAAATGATCAGTGTAATTAAAAATAAATTCAGAGTGTGCACATGTTTCTTTTTATTTTATAATACTGTTTCTTTGTGCATGCTTTTCTGGGTTTAAAAAACTAACAAAGGGAGAGATAATTGATAGGGCATTAAGCACAGTAATCATAAAGTATTGCTAGACTGAACTGTTCTCTTATTGTCCTAATAATTATTACATGACTAGTTGCTATTTCACAGCTCCAGTGAGGGTAGAGGTGCTACTAAAGGTTCCCTTCCACAGCCACGAGCTTCTGAGCAGACCCTTCGAAATCCTCCTGGGCAAAAGAATAGCCTGGCACCATCGATTTTATTAATTTTACCAAGTCCTTGTTGGAAGAAAGAAAAAGGCAGCATGATTGCTGTATCCAGTCTAGCCTCAAAGCAAAACCTAAGGCTGTGAAGTTCTCGCAATATGCAGATAAAAATCAAATCATTAATCCTATTGTCAGCCAGCTGCCAGATATCCACCCAGTGTAATGAACCCACTAAAAGGGGAGGGCATGTGTTTTGTGCCTGTAAATGTGAAAATACACTGTCTGAAATGGAATTTGAAAGAGATTCAAACTTATTTTGTACCATCCCCTGTGTTTACAATGATTTACTCCCCCCAATTTACTCAGCCAGGATTATTATGTTAAATTAAGACTGAGGATCATACATTCAAATGCAGCTTTTGAAATTATTTAGAAATGCAGGCAAAGAAACCCATAGATGCAATCCAAGATGATTTTCAGATTTTCACGTGCAACTTAAAGTGAATTTGGCAAGTTTCAAGGTAAACTTTCTCCTAAAATTGTCATGTATGTTATGCCACTTGTGGTGCAGTTAAAATTAGAATAAGTTGTACTAATCGTGAATTCCCAACCTTAATTTTTTGTTCTTTAGCTTCTGTGCTTCTAGACCTTTAGAACATGACTCTGTCCTGACCAGCCCTGATAATCATCTGTGGCATGGTACTGGCTATAAATTCATGCTGGTATAGGGGAGAGCAGTATTTTATCTCTTCAGACCAACTTTAAACTGCACCATCTGTCCTCCCTGTGGGTCAAAGCTGTTGTATAAGTGTGGGAAGCATAACTGTTTTCTTCTAGAAAATCTGTCTAAAGCTGCAGCATTTGGTTTAAGTGGGTCCTAATCCTCACTGACAGAACCAAGTTCGTGCTGAAGGTAAGAGGCCTGCAAAATATCATAATTAAAAATTGCTTTTGCTTTGGACATGTCTGCACTCTTCCAAAGAGCATAAATTTCTGCATATTGGAATCATAACTTAAAAGTGGCCACACTGATTTTCATTTCTTTTAATTCAGAGAAACAAAATAGCTGTCAAGCCAAATAATTATATGACAAGTTTTATACCACAAAACACATTTTACAGCCAAGACATAAACGTCTGAAAAATGGTGTCTAATGGAAAGAG
>NW_008589037.1:60844-67907 GCF_000691845.1 Merops nubicus
GAAAGCACTGGAAGGTGCTGTAGAAAGTGTTCTAACAAACAGAACAGATGAAAGTAACTACCACAAGGTCTGTTTAAACTGGGCATCACTGCTGCATGGTTTTGTTTGTGTTTTAGCATACTGGCATTCTGAAGAACTTGGTCAGTTAAGGCAAGTGTGTTAATAATATTAAAAATCCAAGAGTATCCATGAGTTCTGTTTTCAGCACATGCTGTAGCATTTCTTTTTAACATAACACTAAGATATCAGCAAACAAGACAGGACAAAACAAACATCAAATCAAATAGGAGAGAACTTCTGCACACCTGCTTGTTAAAAACGTTTGTTCCTACATAAACTACACCAAAATAATAAATTTGTAATTATTTTCTGATCATTTAATAGCATCTTAGACCTGAAAAATGAGTTCCAAAAGTTGTATTCCTAAACTTAGGTTTTTCAGAATCTTACAGCATCACTGACTTTGCTGTGCAAACAATACAGTTCAGACTCTAAATCAAATCAACAGGAGCTTCCAAGTGCTCAGCTATTTTAAGAACATGATAGCATCTAAAAATTTCAGCCTAGACGTTAGGTACAGTCAGAGACTAGATTTCCATTCCTTGCAGATACGAATGGACTGTCAGAAAGCCATGCTGGAACCTCCCTAATCTCTGCATCAACACAAATTTCACGGAGCTCAGCAAACTGTCAAATTCAATATTTAGGGTCAAATTTGTTAGCTACAGAGATGCTTCCCATATTCTGCTTTGCATACTTGTTCAGCTACCCTTGGTTGTCATAGAAGTCCCCTCTCCTCCCCAGATAAGGACCTTAACCTGGAATCCTACCTAATCTGAGGGAAACTTTCCAGAGACTTCACTAAACTTCAGACCAGACCTTATGGGTACAATGCAGCTGCTGCTCACCTGTTAATGAAAGTATTTTTGATGTCTGTGTGTAGCAGTTAGAACAATCAAGTACTACCCTTGCCTCCCTAAAGACTAAGCTCCATCAGCAGCTACTGCTGATGCTTTTAGGATATTTTTTTCTGGTGTCACTGCAAATATGCTACGAATCTTTGTAAAAGAAGAAATCAGATCTCTCCAATATTGTACCTGTGAGGTAGGTGTTGTGTGAGGAGTTGATGAAATAATGTGACAGTGGTTGAGACATATCTTCATTTAAATCCAGTTTCTCAGGTGGAACGACGCCGTTTTCTTCTCCACTCAGATACCGCATAAATCCATCCACTGATATCTGCCCTGAGAGAAACAGATCCAGGGAAAGCACCAATTAATTCCAAGCACTGATTTTGTGATATACAGATGTTATGTTCAATATACACTTGCACAAAGGAGTGTGTGAAAGACCATATACTCATCAGACTGCCTTTCACCTAGTTATTCATATATTCTATTGTTACTATTTTCATTCACCATTTCAGCCATAGAAGTTGCAGACAATACACATCCCTCTACCTGTACCAAAGATAAAACATTTCCTAATCACTGTCTACAGATAAACAAGGGCACAGGGGAACCAGAGTTACACGAGGCTGTAAGAACAGAGAAAATAAATCGAAGCCTATCAAGGAAAGGGGTCTCCTGGTGACAAAAAAAAAGCAGGTTTTCCAGAGGAAATGAAGAAACTAAGCAACCACGCAAAAAAAAGACATAACTTCGACCTCTTTTGAATATGATTCAATGTGTGTATATGAATGCACCCAAACTGCAAAGCAAACTAAATGAACCACCTTTCAAGTGGCAACTAAGCTTTGCACTGTAATTTTTGTATTTGTCTTCCAATTCATGTCTCACTGGAGTGCCAGCATAAACAATCATTTCATATACTGCTGGCAAATGAGAAAGCCGAGTCCTATCCTCAGCTTTAATATCACCATTGATCTCAGTGGAGCTGCACTTATTAATCATGAGGAATTTCTCTGTCAAGCCTTCTGCACAAAGTTGATTTTAGGGTGTCGATTTGTACACTTTGACTAAAAGAAACACCAACCCAAACCAGTAGTCTATATTTGAAGATTAATGCTTAACCAAATGAATTTGACACATTTTTTTTTGCCTGGTATTTTTGTTGTTTTGTCTAGATTTAATCTGTAGATTTACTCAGCCACATAGCTTTACTTAGTTTAGTTACTGCCCATAGATCTTCTCTATCTCTGAGGAACCTTGAAGCAGCTATGTGCCTAGTGACTCCCAATGATGAGAATGTCTTACCTTTTGTCCACAACCCAAAATGTTCTACATAGTATCTCTATAAAACAAACCAAAACAAACGAAAAGAACCAAACATACTCAACTGACTATGGGATCAAGAAAAAACATTATTTCAGTTCCAATCCTAATTCTGCTACTCCCTCTTTTTAGGGTCAATCTCTTTTTATCCTGAAATATATAAACTTACACATACTTTTCTAGCATATGAAAAAGGAGTGGGCAACCTTGCATCATTTTTGTAAAGCTTGTAACCTCATGGTGCAAATGTAGGATGTAGAGCCTTTACTTCAAATCTACGCTTGGACCCAAGGATTTGGCTCTTGATCAGAGTAGAAAGGATACAACAGTCTTAAGATCAGATGTCTCATTTTCATAACAACATAAGATGGTGGCACTAAATGAACCTATTCATATGACAAGAAATGGCAATAAAGAGCAATGCAATTGTCCTTCATTCTTATGGCAACAATTCTAAGATGGTTGAAAGGAAAAAACATCAAGTCCATCTACTATTTTAAGACTGCAATCTGAGTGCAATCTTGCCAGGCTCCACGGCTGCTTTGTTACAGAGTAATTAATCATCTACAGAGAGAGGACTATCTATGTTCCTTTTCACAAGAAAAAATAAAAGATGGAGAAAATCAGGGGGGAAAAAAAAATCACTGCGGTTCTTCAGGAAACTAAAGATTTATCAACAACCTATCTGCTGTGTGAATCTAGCAGGGAGACATTATGAATGGCTCATCCAGAGTCATCACCAGTATCTCAGTTTTGTTTTGAATGAGCTTATTTCAGACAAAGTTGCCTCACAGTTCCTGTTTCAGACTACAACAAGAACTAGTAGAAAGAAAGGCTTCCATTTGGTTATAGAGGTACTCAGGTCAATTCATGTAGATGTAGTATTCAAGCATCTCAGAGCAGTCTCCATGTTGAAGCCTCAGAGTATACCTGCAAATCAGTCCTTGCAGTCCTTGTTTTTCAGATGGAGACCTGAAGCTGAGGATAAATTAACTGACTGGACAATACGCCATGGAAAACCTGTGGGTTAGCTGGGACTTGAGCTGCACCATCTCTTTGAAGCCTGTTTGAGTGAACTTGGAACACCTTTGTGACAAAAGGAAGCAAGGCCCAAGTCTGCACTTCCTCCCTTCTCTCTGTTTTGTGGTTCATTCTGCTTCTTTGCTCCCTTCCACACTGAAGTAAGACAAGGTCTGCAGAGTGGTCCTCCTGCGTATCGCCGCTGGTATTAACATAAATCACAGCAAGTATTATTCACAGATATAATTATAGAGTTTCAGAAGTACATAGTTATCTGAGCTTATGGCTGCAGAATGCTATTTTCCCCATCATAATTAAGCAGTCAGCATTTCAGAAAGTGAAGCAATTCGCAAGTTCAATTACAGATGATATTGCACCGGTGAGAGTTTGACTGTGGAACAGAGATGGCAGATGTCAAAGGGACTTTGCATCCTGGATATTAACGAGTAGATTGTTTCTGACCAACATCAATGATATTCTGAGGCCAGCTGCAGTGAGGACAATCCTCAGTGGACAGTCATCCAAAATGAAATGGCCTCAATTTATTGTTAAGATTTGTTCTCTGTTTTCGTATGCATATTACAAATTTACCACAGAGATTGCCAAGAAAAAAAATAATTTGTGATCAGTTCTTTCCATTAGAGCTGTCACCTTTTATCTTCAGATATATATTAGGAAGATTTAATGGTATAATTAGATACAAAAAGTTAGATGAAAAAGAAACACACCAGACAAAACCACAGAAACAAGGCAGATTCTTTTTTTTTTTCTTTTTTTTTTTTGTTTTGACTCACACAAAATTGCCTTAAAAAATCATCTGAATTCTAGGTCTTTGATTAAACTTTCCAGATAATCAGTATGCTTTATATGCTTAAAATGGTGCAGTTAACCTGGCTCATCTTTTTCCACTCACCGTTGCTGTGTTAAATTTGATCTGCTGTCACTTATTAGGACAAAAGTAGACCCAAAGCTCACTAGTGTTTGTTGAAATAATATCATCCACTTTGATAACGTTTGGTTCAAGATCTTACTAAATACTCTGAAGTACAATGTAAAGAAAGACAAGACTCCGGATGACTTTATCTATGTTGGCAAAACCAGATGAATAAGAGCAAACACAGATGTAACTGTAACAGAAGCTGGGCCAACAGCTACGCTACTCGGTGAAGATGTTCTTCTCTGTGGGGTTTGGATTTTGCAGCATGAGAAATTTCAAGGTCCCCCATGCCCCCCCGTTAAATATCTTCTCTCTAATTTATCTGATGAATTAGAATTTCCCTGTGGGGTCACTCCCTAGTGCTTTATTGAAACACTTGAACAGCCCAAACATCAAAAAGCCCCTTTTCCCCTGTGGTGTCAGGGCTGTTTATATGGCCGACACTTAACTCTTCCCCACAGGGCCACTGGAGGAGCTTCTGCTGAGTAGGGCAATGCCTGCCTGGGGGCCTTCAGCTCCTCCTCCTCCTCCTCCTCTGCTCCCCTCAGGGCTCGCACAACTATCCTCACACATTTCCCCTCAAATTTTTCCCCTCGCTGGCAGCATTTTGCCCTTTCTTAAACCCATTTTCCCTGAGGTGTTGGGCTGCGCCTTGTGGTGGGGTGGCAGGAACCGGCCAGAACCAGCTGAAACCGGCCCCAGGCTCCCCTCACAGAGCCCCCGCGGCCGGCGCCTGGGCACCGACACACGATTCTACATGACAACAAAAATTGAAGCTATTCTAATCAATTGTTCCATTTTCCACTCAATGCAAATCCACTTCTGCTCACAGGGCGAGTGCTGCCTCAGCACATCTCGTCCAGGAGCTGCACAACTTGCACAGTTTGCCCAAACCACCCAGCTCCTCCACAGAAAATGCTCATCTGCTGTGTCTGATGATTAACGTGGCTATTTCATTGTCTTCTCTGGACTCAAGAAATTCGTGATGTGTGTCAGCTGCAGGATATTTGATTGTCAAAGCACACACATAAGCAACTGGCTAAAGTTTTGTGCAAGCCAAATACACAACAGATCGATTTTAATGTTTTTATTGTGCAATGGAACAGGTCTGTAAAATAAAAGCGGAAGTGCTGAGGAGAAATACAAAGCATCTAGTGTATTCTTAATCTCAGACATTCCCAATAACTCAAAGTTATGAATGTGTAGCTGAACACTTGTGTGTAAATTATAAATTATATGATCTTTTATGCAATTCTAAATACGTATCTGAACAAAAACCTCACAAGAGCCAGAGGCACTGTAAAGTCTGGATATGCCTTCGAATGCTTCTCTCCATATTTATACATCTACATACCTTCCAAAATCTGTTCTCCAAATGGAAAGGAAGCTTCTAAAGGAAAGGGAACTTGACTCCTCCACATTTTTTGAACATTTTGAACCCATTACTTCCCATTTTAGCCATTACATACCGTTAACCTTGCAATGTCCCCTCACAGTGAGGACTGCCTGTGTGCCCATGCAAACTGTTATTCACACTATGAATTACCCATGCCGTTGTTTCACAAGATAAATCTAGTCCAAACTCATTCAAGCTCAACTTCATTCTGCCAGTTGCTTGGCAGGGAGTTTGTCAGCAATTGTTCCACCTGTTGCTTCCAAACGTCATTCTTTATCGCAGAAAGGAAGAGGAAGCCCATATAGGGCTCCAAACATGTCCCCAGCATTCAGAATTTCACCTGCAGCAAAGCGTGAAGCAGTTCATAAGTGAGAGGTTCCACAGGACACCTTGAATGGCTGTTCCAGACATCCTGCTTGGTGGTGAAATTCATGCAGGTGTCAAAGAACCACCACCAGATTGACAGTTGGGTGAAGTCAACCAAATCTGGTATTTTTTTCGATACAATTTGGTAGGAAGGAGAAATAATTTCCTACTAGAAGCAGTTTATTTAATAGGGATGTTGAGAGATTGTATTGAATTTCCCAGGCTGTGATCAGCTTCATCATGTGAAACATTGTGAGTGTTTGTGCAGCAGCTTGGTCCTTTTCTGCATCGCTAGATCAGTCTGATTGCTCCAAAATAGTTACAAGGGAGGGAAGGAAAAAAAAACCCACAAATGAAGCGATATGCTCTAAGTACTTCACCACATTTCCTTATTAGCTACAGCTACATGATCCCATAGCTTTCAAAACCTATTACACCGGGTCAAGGACAAATGTTGCTGGATGCCAGTCTGAAAAAAAGCACACAGAAGTGCAACTGTTGCTTTGCCCATAAGAAGCAGGGCTCTTTTGTGGTCAACATTTGTCAGCTCTAACAGTCAACAGAAGTCACTTCTGTCATCCTAAATTCTTTTTCTTGGAAGCTGTCTTCAGGCAGGTGGCATGCTGCTGGCAAAGGACTATTGAAAATACAAAAAATCTGTAGGCGTAATGAAGTGGGTCCTCTCTTCTGCAGTTCTTAGATTTTGTCAAAATTCATCAATCAAACTGTTTTCTTCTACAGTTTGAAGGATCTGGAATCTCCCCATTCCTAGGAGATGGTGTTCACAAATTTGCCTTCGAACAGGAATTCCAGCCAGTCAGTTGAACTGGTTGATAGGATAGACTGTACTTTGTGAAAATACTTCTCAGAGGCTCCTCTGTTTGAAGACTGTGTTATCACAGGGCTCTTCCTAACCCTCTTTGACTTTTCCTGTACAAGTGCAGACACAAAAAGCAGCCTCATGTAAAACAGTTTTCCTCCAGTTTCCAGGGCTGGCAAAAGCATAGGCTACTTTCAACACAACAGTCCTCCTCCTGCTGCTTAATGAGACATGGGTAACTCAACAAGTTCCTGCTCTTCCAACCATTCTGGCATGACCAGCATGTTGTT
>NW_008589038.1:0-9354 GCF_000691845.1 Merops nubicus
TGATTCTATGAGTTTAGCCATCAGTGTGTTATTCACAAATGAACTCGGTAATGTGATTGAATGCCCCATCCCTGGATGTGTTCGAGGTCAAGCTTGATGAGGCTCTGAGCAACCTGATCTGGCTGAAAATGTCTCTGCTCATTGCAGGGGGTTCGGACTACATGGCCTTTAAAGGTCCCTTTCAACTCAAACTATTCTATGATTCTATAAAACATCTACGTCTAAGTTTAAGACTTGGTACGTCAAGCTAGAGCAAAACTTGTATAGCCGAAGCGGAGGCTCCTCTACACAGCCTTTCTTGTAAGTGGAAATTCTAAGTAAGGACCTAAATACTTTTCTGGTTAATTTAATAAAAATCATCCTGATATGCTACTAGACTCTTAACAGCTGGCAAAAGGAGATGCATGGAAGAGAGCAAATAGAGAAAGAACTGATAATACTGGAGAAGTGCTGGCAGTTCAAGCAAAACAGGATCAAAGAGGAGATTGCCTTCAGGTGAGATAAGCTAAATATTTTGCTTTTTTCCTACCCCTGTCCCCACAGCTTAGATGGAAGCATTTGCTTCACTTTTCTCATAAGATAAGACTCAGAGATATTAAGCAAACTGTTCATTTGTATTCCAAGAATTCCAATCAGTCTGGTTTCAATTACCTTTCTTTTGTTATGGCTTTCATACGGATAATACCATGCAGATGTATGCAAAGAATAGAAAACCTTACGCTCTGACTCATAAAGATGCTGAACATAAGATGTCAACCTGCAGCACTTCTCTCATTCTTGGTCATTTGCTCTGGAGAGAGGAGCTCTGTTACGGCACCTTCTACATCCTTTTGACCCAGAATCTGGACCCAGGGAAATTCCCATTGCAAGGAGGCAGAGACTGAGGGCAGCAAAACGCTTGTTGTAAACACAATATTCAGTGCCTGGAACCCAGCAAAGTCCTGATACCTGTGCTTCTTCTTAATAATGTAAGAAGTTCCCATGAAGATAACTGCTTTATTAGGCTTTGACTTCAAGTATTCTGTCACAGGCATCTTAAAAATAATATTTGTAAGGCAAGTTTATCAATGTTTATATTTCTAGCCTGTTTTTTTTTAATTATTATTGTTTTGAAATTGAGCAGGCTACTTCTCTTCCTTGCAGACCTAGGCAATATGCACACTTTTAAGCTCCTTATAGTTGTCACTTTATATAGAGGGTAGGCTTTATCAAAATGATTTACAACTCTGCATGGCTGAATTTGTGGAAGGGGAAATGTTTAAGCAATCTTGAATCAGCGCAATTACTTTTGTGAGTCTAGTTCCAGTGTGGATCTTCTCCTGAAAGTTACGGCTGCCTAAGAGCCAGCAATGGCCATTTTTAATTCTGGACCAGTGACATATTTAGTATTTGATGTGTTATGTGTTTGCATAGCTAAATATAGCTGCAGTTATTGGGGCTGTGGATCCCACTGCTTCCCAGGTCCATATCTACGTGCCGTGTACACTGTGGTGTAACAAATCTGTCCTCAAGTCAATAGCATTGACCTCTCAGTTAGTGTTGCGTGGAGGTCTGCGATGTCAGACCTAAAAGCTGTCACTGATCCATAACTAGGCAGATACTGTTTAAGGGAGAAGATTTATGCTGGAACTAGAGGAGGAAATAGATATTTGGAGATGCTGTGAAGAGAAAAGAGGCCGTCTGAAGCTGGTCAGGTTGGAGTTTGATGCAGAAACAGCAGCCGAAGAAGGGAACTGTGTCCCAGCAATGTTGGGCTCCACAGGGCTTCCGCAGGAGTCACCACCGTGCGTGGCCTCGGTGGCTACAACTGGTAACTACTGGGCCTTCTCATGGGAAAGCAGCTGCTGTTTTTCTAGGGGATACTTACAAACACCTTGTGTTTTGTCAGAGTTTGCCTGCTCATGTTGGAGAGAGTTTCTGTGTGCTCTGTCCTTAGCTTTGTTCAGTAGTCTGCCCGTGGCAGGAGAGGTTTCCCTTCTGCAGTGCCGTGGAGGAGCCAAAAGCAGTGCCGCTGAAATGAGTCCAACAAAATGTCAAAACAGGTTGTATGCAGATAGTGTCAAGCAGCCACTTACCTGTCAGGAATTAGGGCTGACACACCAACCTCACGTCAGAGAGTTGGCTTTAACTTTTAAAACTCCGTGTGAGAATTACAGTGTGCAAGGCACGAGTTGCCTGCAGTTTTACAACTGAGTCTCAGGTGCCCCCAATACACCAGAGCACAATAAGAAATAAAACATTTAGAGAGGAATTTGATTCAGTGGAAAATAACTCCAACAGAAAAGGTATCCAGTTGGCTGGGATAACTTGACAACTTTGGGATGAAATCTTTGCAATAAGGCAAGGAGGGATGTGGGTATCTGCAAAGAAGCTGAGTTCTGTAGCTGTGGTTCCTAATTCATGTCCACCCAAGGTAGGATGAGCCCCATCACATTTATTGCACCCTTGCATTTTGGGGGTAATTTAGCCTGCCTTTGCTGTACTACAGGGCTCCTGCCTTTCCTCCTCCCTGGGAAAAGTGCAAGGAAGATGCACGTGGTGCCCTGTGAAAGGGAGAGGAGACAGTAAATGTTTGCATCGTTACACAGCTTGTGTTACAGATGCTGTGCAAGCCTTCCAAACTCCTCTTTAGAAACGAGATAGCATTGCAGTGCATTTGCATAGGGAATACTTAGGAAGAACTGAAGTAAAATTATTTAATTGTAAAGGCTGGAGATTCCTTTTAAAAGAACAACAACCCACGAAACACAAAATAACAAAAACCAAGAACTGAAAGGTGGTTGGTGATTTTTTTTTGTTTTCTTTTTGAAGAGATTGCGGGTAAGATTCCACTATAAAACTATATTTTATTGTATTTGCCCAGAATTTGAAGCTTCTGTGATATATGCTGCCTGTGTAACTTATAAATATCAGAGCCCTTCCCAGCAGATTTCACCTGTAATTTATTTAATGTATGGCACTTATGCATAGCCAAAATTACCCTTCCTAAATAAGTTTCAGCAGGGATTTACAGACCTTGTTACAAGAATAGTTTACATTGGCATGTGGTGTGAGTTTACCCGAGTGGACTGAGATGAAGGGAAGTGTTACCTCAGATCTTGATATGATTATTTGCCCATCTGCGTAGTCCTTCTTTGAATATGGGCAGGATAGGCAATGTAAAAAGGCTTCAGAATGTCAAAGTTTTTAATTAAAAAGTAAACAAAACAGTGAAATCTGAAGCTAATGTTACAGGGGAAAATAAAAATAGGAAAGTGTAGGTAAGGACTTTGATACTATTACTCAAATGCTAGTGAAGCCAAAACACAAGCTCTGTGGGTAGTTGGTAGGAAGAAGCTGAAGTGATTGCTGCACTGCTTGCTTGCTGGGTGCTGAGATTGTCAGCAGGGCTAGGACTGATTTGGTTTGTTGTTTTCTTTTTCTTTTCTCTGAAACGCTAAAATTGAGAAGCTGGAATGAGAGGGGTGGTTGGGATGTGCACGGCAGCTCCCAGGGATCCCTGTCTGCCTGTCCTTGGCAGAAAAGGAGCTGAAAAGATGCACATCCACTCTCTGCCCCAGCCTGCCTGGGCAGTGGAGGCTGCAGGCAAAACCTCGGGGGTTGCACTGCGGGTGTGTTCCCTCCCTCACTGAGCATTATGGACCAGAGAAGCAGGGCAGGCTGGAGAAGCCTGGCTGCTCTTGTCTGTCCATGGACGAGCGTGGCAGCCCGCTGCCGAGGCAGGGCAGGAGCCAGCCCTCCACCCCCTGTGCCCAAAGGTGCCTCTTGCACCTTCCACCAGTCCCTGCCTGCAGATCTGGGCCAAAGTAAATAGGTCGGAAAGGCAGAAAGGTTAGCTCATCTGTTGCTTATAGCCTGCAGTCTTTGTTCATGACAGCCACTATATTGGGAGTTTTCTTGGAATACGTGGTTATAAACGGTAATGGGAGTTCTCAGAAATATCATTTCAACCCTGTCCTCGTAACAGATGCCAACACACTTGGGCTCCGATTGCAGTTTCCAGCCTTGCCCTCCTCTTTGAGGCACTCTGCTTCCTTACTCCCCACAGACAAAAGATGTTGGGCTATGAAATTCAGGGGGCAGCGATGTGGCAGAAGAATGGGGTTTGTCACACGTGTTTCAGCACTTCTCGCGTCTCCCAGGAGATGCTCATTAACCAGCTCGAAGCGACTGCGTTTGCATGCAACACCAAAGCACAAATGTGCCCTTGAAGTGATCAGCTTGCAAATGTTCTGTGCCAGTCTGAGGCATAGGATGACTTCTTTTTTTTTCTGTAGAGAATGGAATGTAAAATGGATTTGATCGGAATTTTTCTGAAGGCAAAGCTGTTAGCAGAGAAAAAGTGCTTTATTTAGTAAAATGTTGTTAGTTATTCAAGAATAGAGGAATGGGAATTGAAAGGGATATCACACTTCAATTTTAACTGGTGGTTTGCAGTCACTTTCTTTGGATATCCTCTTTTCTAGCTGATATTTCCTCTGATTTATTCTCCTGCAGAAGTGGATCATTTCAATGAGTTTTATGTAAGTCCACTTGGCTGTTTTACAGTTCTCTGCATGTTTCAATATATTCCACTGTTAAAAATTTTAAAAGTAGGTGGGGAAAGAGGAAATTTCTGGTTAATATATAACAATCTCTGAAGTCAATGTGGCCGGACTCAATTTTTCAGGGCATTTTTCCAGACATCTAATGATGCCAGAAAATAAAAATAGCCAACTAGCAGGACCTTTCCTACAAATTTCTCTGCAATCCATCAGAAGTTTTGTGACCCTAATCAGGTCCTTTTTTACCTGGGATGGGAATATTTTTCAGTTCTTTTAAATTCTCTGGCTTCTTAGGAAATGTAGTAGGTGGATGTACATCTTACACAGAATGCAACTTGTGGGTTTGCCCATGAAGTTTATTGCACTCTAGTTAAGGAATTTGTATCTTATTGAAATACAGGATTGCCTAGAGAGATTGTGTAGTCTCCATTCTTGAAGGGTTTTGATACCAAACTAAATGAAGCTCTGAGTAACTTGGTGTGACCCCACTTGGAGCAGGAGGTTATGAGGTCTCTTCTAAAGTTAATTATCCTCTGATCCTATCAAGAAGATAAAGAAAGACGATTTTTATTTCATGCTTTTTAGGCAAAATCTTGGGTATTTTTGTGCAAGAAATGATGGAAAGAAAGGACTTAACTGCAGTCATCTATAATTTTACACACTTTCCAGGAAATGTTACTGAAAATATCATATCAAACCTCCTCCCATTTTATGAATAGTCTTCTATGGCTTTAGGTGTGAATGAAAATATTACAAAATGTGGAAGTTAAATAAATGACGAAACACAAGAGCAGTTAATGACTGAGTAGCTTGGCAGATGAAGTAAGACGATAATGTGAACTATATTAGCTTAGTACATTGAGCTACACATATTGTTGATAATATTCTATGCAGGATCAGCATATTGAGTTCTACAGTTATTGTTAAAGCAGAAGAGCTGATCTGGAATAATTCTGGGACCACTTCATTTGTCCCATCTATGATTTATGCCAGCTGCCAAATGGTGTCTGTGAAATTCTTATGTATTTTACTTTGGTTTGGCTGATAAGGCAATGCCCGTGCTACTAGTCCATGTTATAGCATTTTTTTCTATCAACTACTTTGTGTTATTATTACTTTTATGTATTTCTGATAATATATCTGAAGAAAAATGGATGTATAAGAGACTGAATCTGAAATCTTATGTTTGTGCCATTCATAATATTTCAAACTCTTAGGCCAAAGGTGATAGAGTAAGCATTGGGAAAAGGTGCTACATTCTTGCCTCCATGTGTGCAGGCATCTTGCTTTAACCTGATTGCAGCCCTACATGGCAGTGAATGTTCATGGAAAACTCCACAAAGGTAATATGCCACCTATTAACCTAGCAACTGAAAGATGAGTAAATTTAACAGCAAGAGAAAAATGGAATTAAGGGGAAAACCAGCCAACTCTTTAGTGATTCAAAGTCACTTGGACTTCAGCTGTTTTGTGTTTGTACACAAGCAAATGAAACTACAAGGGCCTTATGTGAAATCTCTTCCATCTGGCTCAAACAGGAAGCCAAACATCTTGTTGTCTGGTTAGCTATGAATTTTTCAAACATGTTTTTCATAGATCCTTTCAGAGTTTATTGTGTTGCCTTCCAAAGGTCATGGTAAAAAAACACTGTGAATAGATTAAATTATCATTCTTGTACAAAGAGAGGAGTGCATACAGTTGCTGTAGTAATCCCAGTTTACTGACTTCCCAAACTTTTGTGGTTGTTTCAAAGAGCAAAATGAAAATCTCCATCTGCATTTCTTTGGCCTTTGGATTTTTCCAAGCAAGTCCCCAAGATTTCCCCTTCACCTGCACAGGGCAGGTGAAGACTGCTTCAAAGCCTCTTATTTCATGATACTGATTTATTTTATAATACTGATACTAAAAGGATCCAAACTACGGTAAAGTCAGAGTGACTCCAGGAGGTGCTTTATGTCTTTTAGGTCCTTAAAAAGCCAGCTGACTTGAGAATAACATGACAGAAGAGCCCCATGTCATCATCTGAGAAGTTAAATCTGATAGACTGCAATTCAAATGTGGCAGAAAAGTTGGCATGTTGTGGGCTGTTGTTGGCATTTAGTAGAGCATGTGAAGTTTTGATGTAAAGATTTACAACTTTACAAGGAAGATGCGAAGCAGAGAAGATGGACTAGGAAGCTTGAAAGACAGAATAACCTGGATTCTTATAATTTTCCTATAATTATTTAACATTCAGGGCCTGTCCTGTCTCTTCTGATCGCATGAAGAGACAGAGCAAGTACATTCAAAAGGTTTGAAGCATGCATTATAGCAACTAGATTTATGTATAGTGATAAAAATTAAATTGTTATAATTTAGAAAGAGATAGACCTAGGTTTAGGTACAGAAAAGCACCTGGAATCAATGGTAGCACTGATATAAAGTCTACTTTTGAGAAAGAATTTACAACAGGTGTCATTTTAATGGCTGATTCTGGGATTAGGATTTCATCTTATGAATTCACTGCAAAAGAGATGGAGAAATACCTGTGAATACACATGGAATAATACACGTACCTTTTTTTTTTCTTTTTTTTTTTTTTGTAGCTATAAATCAGTTCTGAGACAAAGTAAGTACTTGTTTCTAAGTTTTATCTCTGTCATTTGCAGAACTTAAAAGAAATCCATGTACCAGCAATTTTCAGTGCTCTGAAGAAATTGCTTGTGTCTCTGTCTGTGGACAGAAACTTACTCAAGTACTAGATGTGAAAATAATTAAGGAAAAGAGTTTTTTTTTAATAGGTGCTTTAGGTTTCTTAACATAACATTAGAACGTACTCTGAAGTTTTACATTTTAGACAAAGTTGAAAGAATTAAGTTATTGAATAGATACAGCCAGAGTACAAATGGATTATATCATATCCCAGCCAAATTAGCACATGGTTTCTAACCCCCATGTCAAGTGTCCTTGAGGATATAAATATATATATAGAGAGAGAGATGTACTTGTATAAATATGTGTGCTTGGATGTCTGTAAGTTGAAACAGCCTATATACTTTTTCCTGGGTTATGCCCAGCCCATTCATTTAATTATTCAGCAAGGACATATGCTACCAAGTTCTTAGATGTTTTCCTTTTATTTCTTTTTCTTTGTAAAAGTTTTGATACTTTCTTGGCACTGGTTCATATAGTCAGTACAGTACATTTAATGGGCCAAAGGCATTTTTATTACCCATTAAAATTTTTAACAGAGTTTCTGTATAATTTCTCAACACGTTCTATTTGTTTATTTCTGTATATTTTTGGTTGAAAGAGGCAACGTTGTGGTGTTAGTTTTTATTATGTTGGCGCTGTCATCATTAAAGAGGTATCAATCCTTCCATTATGCACCCGTGTTTTTAGGGCCTTATATTCTGGACATGGAATTTCATTCCCAGTGGGTGTCCCTGTACAAATATCCCAGTGAGATGCATATTTTCTTTAATTCAGTTCAAAAGAAATTGTTTTGGCAACTTTTAAATAGCACAAAATCTATTTTGAGACATCTTTTCACAAGTGAAATAGAAAAAAATATATGTTTTATTTGAACAGTTAAGGGATTGGTCCATCACTTCTCATACACTTCATTATCTTAATTGTAATGGGACATAGTTTGAGGCAACACTGAAAGTTCAGGCTCTAAAAGTGACATTCAGTTACTGAATAGCTTGGTCTTGCTTTTGCCATTATGTGAGAAATGCAAGTGAACTGGACACTAAATATAAAGGAATTGTTGTTTTGTATGGAACAGATGAAAACTGAAGTTCATAGAAAGCAAATTTTCTAATCTACTACAAATGGGGAAAATAGTACACATTTGTCTTTTGAGTTTAAAACAGCAGCAACTTATTAGTCACTAAAATCACAGGAATTGTCTGTGTTTCTCTTTGCTCCCTTGATTATTCCTTTGTTTGCCAGTTAAATATTCTGATTTGTACTGGATTCAATGTAGATTTTCCAAGAGGATTGATCAGTAATTAGGACTTGGTTATAAAATCCAGAAGAAGGAGCTGCATTGAAGGGTTTTTTGCTTGTATGCAGAAGAGAGACACAATTATCTGAGTTCTGTGAGTATAGACATCTTATTCATTCAGTGACTGTGAGCATAGTAGACCACCTTCTAGACATCTGGTGGGTGGCAACGCTGGCACTTTTTTACTGCCTGCGTTCCAGTCTGTTGCAGAGCTCCACAGAAAGAAACGGTTCATGGTTTAAAACAACTCAGAGTCAGATTTCGTTTCTGACTCTGCTGAGCTTTGCGTTTCAATGGGCAAGGGGGCAGCTACAGCAACGAGCTCCTCAGCATTTGGAATCTCTTTCTCACTGCTATGTGTATTTTGCAAGGTTGTTTTTTGGGTTTTCTTTTTCCCCCTCTTTTGGCAAAGAAGACGTAGCAAGATGCCAGCAGCACTGTTATCCCTAGTCTACAAGTCCTCCTCCCAAACGGTGCTGAGAATCTGGAGCTCTGCAGATGGAGAAAACAGGTTTGAAATGGGTGAAACAGATGGAGAAAGAAAATCTGCAGTTTGACCCTAGACTCTTTCACCCCCAATCCCTCCCTCCATCATATGCAGAACACAGAGGTTCAAACAGATGCTAGTAAGATCAGTGATTAAGTCCAAAGCTACGCCAAAATGATAAATACAGCAACTATTTTACGGAGCCCAGAGCCTTATCAAGAATGAGGACCAGTATCTGGGTACTGGTATCGAAATGGTACAGAGGTTCCTAAGAGTCCAATACAGAGTCAAAAGCCAGTTTTATTTTCAGTTGCTTCAGACAAGGTCCATCA
>NW_008589039.1:0-93889 GCF_000691845.1 Merops nubicus
TGCGACTCCAACGCTACGGCCTTGGAGCTCCCCAGTTTGCAGCCCGCAGCGCCCTCGGCCCCTGTCTCGGGAGGCAGCGCCGCTCCCTTGGTCTCTCCCCCGGAGTGCGTGAGCCGGACCTCTTTCATCGTTGTCAGCGCCGCCCAGGCTCCCTTGCTGCTGCGGCAGCCTCCACCGCCTGCCCCGCTTCCCCTCGAAGGACAGTCTGCTCAGGATCCCACTGCCACGAAGGATGCCGCCCCGCTCTTGCCCAAGGAGGAGGAGGACGAGGCGACCGTGCTACCCCCCACCAGTGTTGCTGGCAGCGTGTCAGCTTCCAGCCGGGAATTTGAGGAGCGGCGAACGCAGCAGGAAGACATCGAAGAGCTTGAAACCAAGGCAGTGGGCATCTCCCCAGATGGCCGCTTCCTGAAGTTTGACATTGAGATTGGAAGAGGCTCTTTCAAAACTGTGTATAAGGGTCTGGATACGGATACCACTGTGGAAGTCGCCTGGTGCGAGCTGCAGGTAAAATAATTAAAAATTGTGAATTACCAGAGTGCAGTCACTCTCCCAGGTGCTAGGCTGTGTGCTTGAATGAGGTGAAATCCATCAGCTCGAGAGCTCTGCTTTATTCAGACAGGGAATTGCATGCCTTACCTGAGGTACTCCTTTGGAAGAAAGGTGCGGCCTTGCCTTGGAACCAGTTTGCCTTTTAGTTCTTCCACATGCTCTGGTCTCTGAAGAAATTTGTAGCTTTATCATCAGAAAAAGTACTACAGTTCTGCTTCTTGCATTTTACGCCTCCGCAATGTAGCTTGTAGGATTGTAAAAATGCTTGTACACAGCTTCAGGGAGACTGAGGTAAAATACATAAGTGGATGTCAACTTGAGAAAGCCTTAATTTGTCAAAGTTTGTTTAGGTGCTTTTTTTTTAGGAAAAAAGTGAAACGGGTGTGAAATTAACATTTTAGTATGTTTGTGGCAGTGAATTCTTCTAGGAGATAACTCTAGAACATACACGAAGTCATGCAATGCACAACGTCATTTAGTTTTGCAGAGCTGCTTTTTTCGTTCTAAGCTCTAGAGTTCACGCATGATACAGGTCCAAGGAAAGGAAGACAGTAACTGTCTCCTTTCTGAAGCTTTAAAAAAAATCCCTGAGGTTTAACCTTTCCAAGTGACCAGTGAACTAAACTGGCCTAAGATGCTACTTCTCTGCCAAGTTTCTAGCCTGAGCAGAGCCAGAGTTCTGTAGAAGCCCAGTCTGATGATGGCAAGAGCACCCCACGAGATCCACGCGAGTCAGAGCTTGTGTAACAGAGCAGGTTGCTGTGCAACAACCTTAAAAGAGGTGGGAAGAGCTTTGAGTACCAGAACAAACACCTGGTGTACTAGTTTTTCAAAGCCTTAGCACTAAATGAAAAGGTTAGTGCCTCTTTTTTAGTGTTGTGTTTTGGTGCAGTTCACAGAGGGGTTTGTGTAGTATGGCTTTATTATTGTGTGTGTTCCCATCCAGTTTAGGGCAGACAAAAGAGCATTGGGTCAAAATCCCAGAAGTCTTTGTGGGGTTTTTAAGCAGTTAGCTGCTCACAAATGACTGCTAGCAGTGACTGCACCAAAACTTCCCTCCTCGCAAAAGCAAATTTATATCTATTCCAGTGAAACTGAGGTAATTTATTGGGAGATTTCTTGATTTATGTTCACATTTGCTTTTGGATGATTGCTCAGGCATTCTACCAGGATCTTGGTTCATTATGTTGCAGTCATTATTCTATGCTTATGGACTGTGGAAGTGAACTTCCAATTTTCTTTGTGACCCTTAAGCATGCATGCCCTGTTCCTCTGTACTTGCTGCAGTGGCCTTCTAAGCATTAATTTCCGATTAAAAAAGTGAAATGATCCAGTGTTGGGTTCTGTTTAAGCTTTTAATGTGCAGTTTGAACAGAGAGGAGATTAATAATCTACCAAAACTAAACGAATTCTGATTGAAATTTTCATCTTTGGAGTTTTGGAGTTCCTTATCTTTAACCCTTGAAATCTCTTGTAATCTGCACGCTTTACTTACTGATCAGGAACTAATATTAGCTTGGCATCAGTCACTTTCCAATAATATTCCATCTGTGAAATGTCTTGATCATCATCAATTCCACGTGGACAAACTGTCTAAAGAGGCACCTTCTTTGACATAATTTAATAAAGCAACTTATTTATAAAGGGCGTGTTACTGAACTTTCAATTGCTTGAAAAATTCTGTGAATAGTGTTTAAAATGACAGATTGCAAAAAGCACGAATCAAAACACTTGTAAGGGGGGAAATATTTGATGTTTTGGAGGTTAGCTACATTGCAGGAGTGCCTTATGGGTTAATTATTCTGAAGGCTGTGGTTTTCCTCCTGTAAGGAGACTGTGTACAAAATGACAAGTTTGAAACAGCAATATAAATTTTATAGCTGTTAAAGGTATTTGCTGAGGGAGCCAGACTCTACGGCTGGTAGAATATTTTAAGATTAAGCCCCGTTTTATTGTTTGTGTCTAGAAATAAAAGGAGGACCTTGGTATTTATTGGTATAATAGGTACATCCACCTCTTTTTCTAGGTAAATATAATTGTTGACAGGTTAGTGATATTTGTTGTGTTATTTGCATCAAAGTACTATCCAGATTTGCAGAGATGGACTGCAATTTAGATCATAGAATCTCAGAATTATTTAGGTTAGAAAAGGCCTTTAAGATCATCGAGTCCAACCATTAACCTAACTCTGCCAAGTCCTCTGCTAAACCATGTCTCTAAGCACCAGATCTACACGACTTTTTGGTTTTCCAGAATGCCATGGTTTCAGAATTGGTTAACCTTCAAAGTATAATTATTTTATTAGGGAAATGTGAATGATTTTCTTTCATGCTACATTATACTAACTGTAGCTAACTGATGGTTACTTTTAATTGTCTTGAAATAATTTTGTTTAGTAATAGAGCTTTTCTTCTCTATTCATGATAGAAAGTATAAGCATCCTGGATGTCCCATCGTTTTAGAGTCTTCGAAACACTGCTGCTGTAGTGGTGCCAGAATGAGGCTGCTTAGCATGCTTATGCAGCCTGAGTTCTTCCTCTCATGGCTTCGCTGAAGTTGGTAAAGGTGTATCACAGTTCTTGGTTGCAGTATGTATGACAGAATGGGGCAAGAACAGTTGCTACTTCTGCAGAGTCTTTGGGTGTTTGTCTTTTAAGGCTTTTCTAGCATGCCTAGAATGCTTCTGTTTCTTTAAAATCTCTGTTTTGAAGGGAACAAGGTATCAGCTGCTTTTACAGCATTTCAGTATTGAAGCAAATTCTGTAGTAGGAATCTTGTGGATCAAGGACAACACAGAAGACTTTGTGGTGGTGTCTGGCAAAATGACTGTAATGCTGTGTAATGCAACTGTACCTAATTTTTATCTATATGCCCTGTAAAGTGTAAAATCTGAGAATATCGATATGCTTCCTTGCAAAAGGAGTTTGGGTGCTGTTTATCAAATGCAGCTTGAGTTGCTGATGGTACTGTGGAGAATATTGCTCTGTAGCCTTAAGAAGGCTCTTGAACTGCATTGTAATGCCCCTTATGCTTGAGGTACTGAACTGTGGAGGAAGTAAGAGGAGAAAGAGCTGAAATTCAGTGTGACCTAATGGTGTTCTTAGTGTATCTGGCAAGAGAGGTCCTTGGCAAGACTCTAGTTTTTCTTGATCTGTGAAAGATGGGAAGATCTGCTTTGAAGGAATTATTTCAAGGTTGTTTATAGATGTGTAACAAAGTCCGAACAAAGGTGTGACTAATGGACGATACTAGTTACTTTGTGGCCTGGCTGTAAAGCAAATTGTAACTGAACCTAGTTGAAATACTGTATGGAGGTATTTAAATGTGAAATACCCAGGAGCTCAGCAGTGACTGCCTAGGGCCAGTTCTCGGCTTCAGTCACTACAAGGAAATTGTTGGTGCAGTGTTAACTGTCAAATACTTTTATTCCCATTGTGTATATTCATCTCAACTCTAGTTATTCTGAGTCAAGTGTGCCTCCTACTGTTGTTATTAGCACATCTCATAAATTGACCGAAGGAGTAGTTAGGGTTACTGCTTTAATGCTCTTTAAGTAGGTAGAAGTTGGCAGAAGAGGTAACTGCCACTGTTTTCTATTTAAAGTAACTTTTCCTGTACTGTTGTGTTACTAGTTAAGTCTTTTAAAATTACATTTCTAAGCTGCGAGTCTTTTCTCACCTCTATATATTTCAGGTAACATTATGGCTGAAGTGTGATGCCTTTTCCTGTTGCATTAAATTTATCTATGCAAAGTAAGGCTATTAAGCCAAAGGTAGCAAGAGTCAGTTGACTGTAAAAGTCAGAACTTGGAGGTAATGTGTCATCCTATGAGTCACTGTTTAAGTTTGATTTGGTTTTAAATCAAGACTGTCATTTAACTTCTGGTTTACAGAACAATACTGGGTGGTGCTGTCACTTGCTGGACTGCAAAATCTTGTATCTGGAATTATTGCTCTGGGTTATGTCATTCAAAATAGTAATTTTTCAAACATGAAAGTGCGCTTGATGACATGGAGGTAAATTGAGCTCTTTTCTGAACTGTGTTTGTCAGGTGTTTGATTTTTCTCTCATTGGGAAGGTGTCTTCTCTTAAAGGAAGCATCGTTTAGAAACTGTTGTTAGATATTTACAGTAGTTGAAAACACGTTCCTGATAAACTACATGTATTTGACAACAGCACCACTTGTCTGGTATGTGCTGTATCACTCCTGTCCTTTGTATTTCTATGACAGAAAGGGTAGGTTGGTCAGTCGGCAGTTACAGTTCATGAATGCATCTTTCTGCTGGTATGTCGCTCTGCCATTCTTACTCTGGCTTCAGTGCAGTGTTAGTCAGGTTACTGTGCTTACCGTGTGAGCTGCTGAAGGGGGACAAGGAGGTTGAGGGCTGGCTCTAAACGAGATAGTGCTTCTGGGTGTGAAAAATGAGTTTGAGAAGCAAGAATGGTTTAAGAGTATATTGTACTCACTAGTTTGAGGGGAAGCTGAATGTAAATTTGGTTACCTTTGGTTATAATTCATCTGAGTAATAAATTAGTGTAAGTTACGTGTGTGCGATTCTGTTGCAGACTATGTACTGTAGACCAAGTGTAGGGTACAAACACTCCAACTTAGAAATGGATTTTCCTTTACATAGGCAGTAGCAATGGGAAAACAATTGAGAACAAGCATAATGCCATAACTGAATGTGAACCAGGAGATTCTGTAATGCCCTCTGTTAAAAACGATAATGCAACTGGTTGTTGCTTTATTGCAGGAAGAAGCAAGGTGCTAAACGATATTTCCATATGTCAGAATTTTTCTGAGTGTAGCAGTGTATAGAATAACTTGAAACTCACAATACAGGAAGTTGCTTGGATATGAGGCATATCTTCCCTTTTAGTGACACTTCACGTTTAACTATACCTGTCTTTATCTTGTAGACTAAAAGTTGTGTCTAATACTGCTTTTTAGGTCAGCAGACAACAATGGAATGTAGTTTCTATACTCTGGAGTATAGACTCCACTGCAGGCTCACCATGATAAGTATCAGCTTACTGAAGTCCAAGTAGAGTTCTTAAAAATCCCTTTGCTTTCTGGACTGGTGGAGCTGGGAACTTTTCAGAAGCTGCATATTCAAGTCTGACAACCAAGTCTTATCACGTAACGGGGTGGCATCCTGCAGTGCAGTCTGTTATCTTAAAGCCAGTTGTGTCTTGCTCGCTAGGAGGGCTGACTAGCTCTGATGCACAATTGTAGAGCTACGTTAAACCAAAACGGAAAACCAGATCAAAATCTTCTGTGCAGTGAGAGGAAGCTGAGGAGTGTGGACGAGGAATTAATCTGTCTGACAAGCTGGGTTAGAAAATGGTTGTATTCTGCTACTTCTGGAGGAATAGTGAGCATTCTAAAACAAACATTCTTTGAAAGCTCTCTCTGTGGTTTAATTTTGAATATTTAAAAATGTGTTTTATAAAACTTTTATTGAAAGACCAGGCTTGAGTCTAAAGTGGTATGGGGATGTGCGTGCCTACCTGGTACTTCACACCAGTGTTTGAAATACTCTACCAGTCTGTGAGCATTAACTACATGTGGCTACAGCCGCTGTAACAGCAGCAGTGTGCCTTGTGTTCGTGACTACTGCTGGGTCAGATGCATAATTGTCACAAGTGTACATTAATAAAGATGTGTGACAATCTCTATGAACATCCGTTGGTCCTTATTAGCTCTTTTTCTGCTCTCAGCTGTACAAACTCCAAAATACTGAAAGGAAGAAGCTGTAGAACCGTAACTGTGTAATTGGGTTATAGCACTTCATGATTACACTGGATTCTCAGGTGTCTTCAAGTGGGCACATATATAGAGCTTGACGTTTTATGCAGTAAAGTCTAAATTTTCTGCGTGGAGGGGTGTTTGTGTTTCTTTTTTTGTTTTGTGTGTGGTGGGGTAGAACAAGTTACTGTTACTGGCTTTAAATCTCTGATGTGAAAATCTCTCCTTTGACTAAAGAAAAAACCTAGCCATATTCCTAAGTGTTTGTGCTGTAATTGATACAATTGACAACTTGATAAATGACATGGGAAAGGAGCCAGACTAATTACCTGCAGATATATAAACAGTGGTCAGGCTACCTCAGAGTTTACAAAGGTGACCCTGAAAAAGAGAAGGGAGCTTTAAAGTGTGTTCTGTAGCTGCAGCTGTTAGGAGACCTCTGCTTAGGAAAATAATCTTACCTCAAAGGGATATCACTCTTGGAGATGGCTGTGGTTCAATTTGTAACTGGCTGGTTCTGAGGCGATAAATATAATCGGATAAGTACATTCTGAAAATGCAGGATTTCTTAGGGAAATAAACAGGTTCTTTTTATCAGTTTGGGTGGATTTGAGAGCTGCAGAATTAAATCTTTTAAATGAGTTTTTTTTGGGCTATTGTAGTTTAAAACAAAAACACTAATCTTTATAACTAAACTTCTGAGGGCTAAGAAGTATCAGGACTATAATCTTTGAAAGGGAAAAGAAACCCCACCTGATAAAACTCCCTGGAGACATCCTGCAATGAATCCTTTGAGAGCTGTCTAGTAGAGTAATAAATAAAACAAGCAGTAATAGATCTGTGGTCGTCTCCATGGATGCAGCGCACAGCGCAGTGTCTATTCAGTACCTTTAGCAACATCCCTTTGGGCCACATGATCTTTTTCTTATTTTGTCACTGTGTGGGGTTTTTTTTTCTGTTTCATACCAGCAGTTTGTTCAACAGCATGGCTCTGACTGTCACCCAGGTTCTCCGTACTGCATGATACAAAGTTTGTGCGAAGCAGTGGCAGCCTTGATGCTTCCTGTCATGCATCTCTTCAGAAAGTCTCATTTCCTGTAAAGATCAGCAACCTTTTCTTTGACATCACTACTTAGTTCTTCTAAGTCGTGGTTGAGTTGAAGTAAAAGTTGAGTACATTTCCTTTCCAGCCTAGAACTTCACATTTTCAAGGTTGTCGTAGTCTACATAATGGCTGTCATATTTGGGCTATGAGAAGAATAATATCATGCAAGTTTGCAGTGCTTCTGCAGCTGGGCATAGGACATTTTTCTGGCAGAGTGCGTGGTGGTATTTTTTTGGTATGGTATAAAGTTACTGCTTTTGACTCTTAAAACTTTAGGTGATGATTCCATGGTTTTAACTTGATTATGACGTGTGTACGCCATGTCTGAAAAAGTCTTCCAGTATATGCTCTTGAGTTGGGAGTGACCTCAAAAGGCCATCTAGTCCAACCACCCCTGCACTAAGCAGGGACATCTCCAGCTTGCTCAGAGCCCCATCAAGTCTGATTGAAACAATTGCTCTTCAAAGAGGAGGATTTGTAATGCTGCTTGAAAATCAGTTTCTTACAGTAGTTGAAGGCTTTTATCTAACATGAGCCATCTGAAAATCTTTTGAAATGTGGTCTTAGAATTCTTGTCCTAATGAATGAGATGCAAATTTCATACTGGATTCGTAAATATCTTTGTGCAAGCTGCTTACAGTCCTTAGAACTTCCTTGTTGCTGGTTTTGAGAAGCATTTAAGCTATGTACTGAACCTCTAAACAGTGTTAATGTTTCTGGTCAAGATACTACAGATATCCTTTGTTCTTCTACCTTATTTCCAGCTTCGTCAGCATATTTAGAAATTTTCATACCAGCACTTCTCAATGTGTGGTTTCTGTTGCTCTCATCATTCCCCTTGGGGGAGCTGAGGTAAGTGGAGAGGTGAATAGGGTTGAATCTGTGGCTCACTTGAAGTCATCTTTGAGAGAAGGAGCTAGCTTGCTTCTTGTCCTATGGTCACAACCTGCAGAATTCTCCTTAAACTCATGCTGCAAAGGATAAAGTTTGTGTTAATGATGTTCTGTGCTATGTGATGCTATTTTTTTCAACCTAAATGAGGACCTTGCAGCAAGATCAGTTATTATTACTATTACTGTGTCTAATCACAAGCAACTTAACATAGAGCTTATCTTTCATCAAAGGGAACTACACCCTGCTAAAAACTGGACTAATATCATGGTCTGTTTTTGTTTTTTTCTTTGTCTTCCAGAAGCTATTTAAATATTACTATGTATCTAAAGCAGTAAGCAGTTTTTATGAGGATAACTCATTCTAAGTCACTCAGAGGGACTAGGGAAGTTTGGATTTATCACTTTAGGTATAAGCAGAATCTTTGGGAATGTTACCTACCTACTTAGGACCCTCCAAAAAAGGTGTTTATACTTGATGGCCGTCTACCTTGTAACTAAAATATCTACGAGCTTGTAAGTGACGTGTCAATGTTACTGGAACAAACGCTTTGCCCAGGGCTGTGTGTTTCATTGTAGGGGATGCTATTTCTTTTTGTGCTCCGTGTGCTACAGAACAAAATTCCAAAATCATCTGGCTTATCTATGGACAACAGTGTGTGCAGCAATTCTCTGGAGCACCCATTCTGAGGACAAGACCACTGTGATGCTTTTCAAGTCTTATAATTTCACAAGTGGTCAGCAGGGCTTCTAGCATGTTGCTAGTAAGCTTAAAAAAGAGGAAGCTTTGGCAGCTCTGGTACCAACTTGTGATGTGGATGCTGTGTTTTGAGCCGTAGTCAAGAATGGCTCTGATCCTGTCAACTCTGTTAATAAGCAGTTATTGATAGAAACTTTCGATACCTATTCACTGAACTACTATTTTTCTGTCTTAGAATAGCAGATGGTGTGGAAAATAAGCATTATTAGAGCCCTTACACAAGGGAAAAATGTTGTTTCTGTTTAGCTTTTCTGGATCTTTTTCATCTGGATGATTTCAGCCATTCCTAATTGCATTTTGCCAGTAGCTGAAGATAGTGGTTTCTGATAGCAGATTGGGGGCTGGCAACAGAAAGCAAAAAGCTGCAAATGGAAAAACTCATTTAACTGATTGAGTTTTGCTACCATTTAGAAGAATTTGAAACTAGCAGAAATACTTATCTTTTTGTATGCAATTCTGGTAAGTCTGAAACAACTATGTAGGAATACTGAGCTAAACAGGAGGTAGTACAAAGCTGATACCAACAATTTTATGCATTTTATCTGTTTTTAGCCAGTTAATGTAGTCTCATGGTAGTTTAAGACTGACTGATGGCCTTACCCAGTATTCCTTGGACATTTTCCTCTCTTAGAGTAACCTTGTGACTTGTTTCTGCTTTGCTGTCTGTTGCTGGCAAGTTTGACCTCAATACCAATGTATTTTCACTGCTTCCCTCCTGGCAAAGACTAATGACATACAAACAATAACCCACAAGTATTGCTATTAAAAGGTTCAGCAATCCAGGCTGATTATCTTAAGGATCTTCAAATCCGTGTATGCTTATGAAATATGCATCTGTTAACAGCAGTTTCTGAACTGTTAGCAGGTTTTGCTTAAATGTTGCAAAATGTTACCATGTCTGTCTTCAAATCTGCTGCCTCTAAGGGAGGCTTTTATTCTCACAGATATTTTCCAACATAAAACTATGTTTGCTTTGTTTCTTTATTCAGCTGCTTACAGTATGCTTTCAATTGGGCAATATAAGTTGTGTATATATATAAATGCAAGATGCCAACTTAATGTACTCTGTTTTGCTGTGGCTGATTTGAACTTGGAGCCTTTGAGTCTTCTTTAAAGGAAAAAAAAAAATATAAGTGAGACTAAACTTGAAGAGTTATTGAGAAACAGCCTGTTCAGACAAGTATCCTACCTTAAAAATACTGTCTGAAAAGTGACTTTTTTTTTAATGTATTGCCCTCTCTGGATGTAGACTAATGTAGAGATTTGCAGTATGTAGGATGGCCTTTGAGGGCATGTTTTTTGATTTACATTTATTATGATTTGGGCTTTTCTGTTGTTAAGCTTGCCGGGAAAAGTGTGCTGGAAATGGAGAAACTGCAGAAATGTCTGACAAACGCAAGATTGAGTTTTAGTTTTAGAATGTTTTTTTTCTGTGGTTTTCTGTATTTCCTTTACATGAAACTTGAGCTTTTTCTCTGCAGACAAGCATCTGAAAAGCAGGATGCATTTCAGGTTATCTGTACCTAAAGGCACTTGACTTTGTTTTGGTCCTCTTGATAGCAGCTAGGAGCGTGTTCAGGTGATGGCACGATTTCTTTTGTTGGGCTCTTTATACAAGCCTGAACATGTCTGAGAGGTTCAGTATTTACCCTCAGGAATAAAAAAAAAAAAAGTGAAAGGGCTCTGGTTTGCTGCTGAAGACTTAAATAGTGTAGTACCTTAACAGATGGTGCATGGTCTGCACCTGAAGTTCCGTCATGAAAGAACTGTCTTTAATACTCAAGCTTCCTCAAGGAAAATGTTCATCTTTCCCATGGACTCCCCTTGGTTTTGTAGACTATGTGCTTGAATGTTGAGTGCTTTTTTTAGTGGTTGTGGCAACAACAACAAAAAATTCTGTATGATAGCACTTCAAATAAGAAATATAGCCACGTCTCTTGTCTATATCTTGGGACTAGGGTTCCAAAAGTGTGCTTTGTTTCCATCAAGTATGAAATCTTACTTGAGTATGAAATCTTACTTCTCAAATTGGGGCAAATCCCAGAAGACTAAGCAGAATTGAAGTTCAATTAGTTGATGTTGGAGACCTAAATCTGTCTTTACTGTTGAATTAAGTGGTTTATTCTGAGGAACTTTCAGGGTTGAAAAGGCTTTTACAAGACAAAGGTGAGGAATAGCAAAAAAACTTGTTTCTTAGGATGTACATGACATGTATTTTAAAGTTTTAGGACCAGGCAAGTTTAAAAAAATTGTTTCTGAAAAATTCTATTGCTCTGAATGGCTAGTTTGTGAAAGTATCATTAACATACTTGCAATAACGTTTGTGGATTTCTTCACTGCTTTTGGCCAAAAAACCTCCCTTTGCATTCTTAGTTTAGTAATATCTTATTGAATGAGTAATCTTTTTTTTGACATATCTCAGTTTCTCTTTTTTTTTCAGACTTGTGAATTAAGTATTTGTGTACCTTACATGAACATGTAAAAGTCATTCTATGCATGTATCCAGACTTTAAGTTGTATAAGGGCAGCAACCAGTAATGATGAATATTTTGTTGCTATTTGTGGATTTTTTAATATTTTGTACTAGATTGTCAATATTTCACCTGTACGGTGAAACTTTGACTATAATTTAGGTATTGGAAGGAGGATTTGGAACTGGAGAGAGATCTATTACAGGCAAGCATCTGTGACCTAGTTAGTGGTAGATCTTCACTAGCTGTTCCAGAAGGTTTTCTGAATTTGCTTTTGAAGATACATAGGGGAAGAGCTCTAAAGAGTTGAACAAGAGTGAGAAAAACTTTGCGGAGTATTGCTACCTCAAATGTAGAAATATTGAGAAAACTGCTAATGTACCTAAGCTATAAATGGTTTCTGCCTGATAAATCCATACTGTAAGATCCCATTATTTCTTGGTATCTGGAAGAAAGCATCTTGGATTCTAAACCATGTTAGTGGTAGGGTTTTGAATTGGAGGTTGCCGATATCTGATTCAGAAGAATCTGCAAGAACCCTGGTAGTTTTTTTCAAATATGAAAACTAATACTAGTGCAAACAGTAGTTATATCAAATGGTGAAGCAAAGAAATGGTTCACTTTTGTGAGGAAAGTGCAAGTAGCTTTAGTTTAGGCTGAGCTAACCAAAGGAAGAAAGCCAGGATCAGCTATGCTATAGCAGTTAGCTGTAGTTCCAACATCAGCAAAATCATTCCCGAATTTCTTTGTGGTACGTTCTGTAATTTACTATTATTGCAAATTGCTGGTTGGTGTTCTGAATTGTTTAACTGAAGGCTTGCTGCACTACAGTTCTTCAGTGGTTTGACCTCTGTCAGAAAATAGTATGGGCTTCTAATGTGGCATCTTATAAGATAATACTAACTTCTAAAGTATATATGTGTTGGGTGATTTTTTCACTGTTGTATCACATCCAAGACTATATGTTGCTCAACTCATGATTTTGATAACTTGTTGCAACAAACCACGTGGTTTGGGTAAACTTCTAAAATTTGAAGGAGTGTAACTACTTTATCTAAAATCATTGATAAATACCAGGTAATGACGCAACTGGTAGGCATGTGAGCTAAGCTGGTGTGGATGAACGTGGTTAAAAAGCAGCAGGCTGTAAGCATAGTGATGGTTTAACTGTATTTTGTCGCTTAAGAGGAGTGTGAAATCTGAGGAAGTTGGCATTGGAATCCGAAATGGAAAGAATTAGTTGGTTGATGATGTAGAAAACTGTTTTCCACTTTCCCTTTGACTTCTGTCCTTATCTTCTTTGGCAATAATATACAGGGAAATGGTATCTTTTGTTTTTCTTGTTCCTGTGTGGGAATGGTAATTGTTCTTGCTTCTTACCTGTTCAGGAAGTATTCTCATTCCTCCCTCTCAACAAGACATTGTATCAGTTATTGCCAATGTAAATTTTTTTTTTTTTTTTTTTTTTTTTACTTTATTTTCTAACTTTGGCCTTCCTGAATCCTCCTGTAGTCCCTGTATAAGCCATCTGGCAAAACAAGGACTTTTTTTTTTTTTCCCCTCTCTCCTCTCCCCCTCCCTTCTCTTTGCATGCTCGAATGAAGCAGATTTTCTATCTGTGTTCAGCTACCCTCTGCAAAAGAATGAGCATGATTAAAACTTGGATCTAAATTTTGACTCCTGGAGCTGCCTTCTTCCAAACTTAGATTTTCCAGCTGGTAAATCAATTTTATCCATGGAAATGTGCTTACAGTTCTCTTGGGAATTTGCCTTATAGTCAGTCCTGCCTTCTCCCTTCCCCATTCTCAAGCCTAATCTCTTTCCAGGAAGGGAAAAAAAAAATCCATGGACTAGATTGAGCCTCAGCTGAATAGGGTGTCTCATTTCAGATATACTTTCTGCTGCTTCTCAAATGACCAAAACATAAGTGACAGCTGAGTTGTCTGTTTGTCCTGGGTCAAGGGCAGTCCAACTCAGCAGTTTCCCTTTCCTCTTCCCTGAGTTTTGTTTGGAAGCAGTAGTGATTTGCCCTTCTATATAGTCATCCTCTTGTCATGAAGACCAGATGGAAATACGTCAGTTGTTTCATGTATAAATACTCAGTCCAACAGCTGAGTTTATCAGGAGTCACTGAGATCACAAGTTGGTGACCAAATTGTTAGAGGGCTGTATGCATTACTCTAACTTGAAATAAAGCTCTACTGTGAAATTGTTAGGTGTGGTCTAAAACTTGCTGAAAGGAGGAGGAATGAAGCTGAACCACTTAAATGCAAATTCCTTTTTCAGGTGAAGCTACTCTTTGTAGAGTATTACAGATGTCCTTTTCAGCTGGTGCTGGGTTTTACTGATGTTTTTCCTAAAGTAACTAAGAGGATTGGTCTGCAATCTTCTAATTGTCCTCCTTTCCTTTGTAGTTTTAGTAGGTAAGAATGTTTTTCCCAGACTATTAGCCTGTGGTCTTTAGGCCAGTTGATAATCTTCAGTCTGTGTTTCAATGTGGATTTCTAGCAAAAAAAGCTGAGATAGCCGATGTGATCCTAGCTAACAATGAATCAAGTGTAATTAGATTCATAATAAATCTACCTGACACACTTAATTAAGAGGGTTACCTTGCCTTTACAGGTTGTAGAGGGGTTTTGCTGCCATCCGTGTGCAAATAAGCCTTGATTTATTCCAATAATACTGAGAAAGCTGGAGTGGAAGTCTGCCAATGACCATTGGCTATTTGGTTGCAAACTGCGATGTGTTGCACGGGCTGCTGAGCATAATGTGAAACAAAGTGCCATAAAAAAAAAAAAAATTCAGTGCTAACTACATGACTGAAAAAGCACTTTAATAGGAGAATGGACATTGTCATTAACTTAAAATAGTGTCTCTGCAGAAAAAACAACGTAAAGTGAGATCGTAGTGAAGACTGCATTATATAGGACTGAAACTGAATTGGAAATAAAATAAAATGTTGCAATAACTACAGATTTAGACTAAAAAAAAAAGAAAAAACCAAACACACAAAACCCCACCAAAAAATCCGGGAAAATTTGCCATGTTTTAGCTGAACTACCTGCTTCTCAAACTTTGAGAGCCTGTTGCTCTAAAAAGCTTTCTGGTGTAAAGTGGTACTTAAGATATTTTTAATGTCTACAATGAATGTTTTTAGAGAATGGAACAAAAACAGTAGGAGCACTGTTAGCACCTAGTCTCCACAGGCCTCAAAAAAAAAAAAAAAAAAAAAAAATCCCCCCCCAAATTGTCTGCTTGAGTTGCTTTGTCTGCATAGATCTCACTTTTGCTTCTGTGTTTCAGAAAGGTTAATTTTTCTGACATGTAGAATTCACTGATGTAGTGCTTGTGCAATAGAAGCCCTTACAGCCAATATGAAAGAGGTCATTTGCAGTCCTGGGGGTTTGGGGCATCTAGTGGGAGTTAGGGGTGCTGGGGCTTTTCTGGAGTCCTTTAATGAGGATTTTGTGGCCTTTGCATTGAGTGTGTCCTTCAATAAAACTTCAGTTTTGTTTGAATCCAGGTATTTGGTCTACATGATGGGAATGGAGAGCATGTTTTTCAGTGATGTATCGGTGGTGTTTATACATATTTTAAAAAGTCTGCAACTTCCTTGCTTCAGAATCATGATGGGCTTCAGTTGTCCATGTTCTCTGACTTTCTGTAAAATAAGTTGTCTGTAATAGGTCATATTCTGATAAGGGCTGTTTTTTCATCTCTGTATTGGCATGAGATCTCTTGCTTTGGTGTCAAAGCACTAGGAAGTTTTTCATCTAGAATCTTATCTGAATAGCCATTTTCTGGTTTAGTGCCCGGTTTACAGTTTGAGGGTCCTGGAGCTCTTGGAAATGGAAAGTTATAGCCCTTGCCTTAGTTGTTTTTCATGGATTTTGAATGTTGGTTAGACAAGTTTTGAAAAGTTTTTTTGAACAGTTGGTTAGACGTGGTAGGATAACAAAGTGTCTTGAGCCTCGAATGGTGACTGCTGTGAACCAGAGGTCAAGGGTCATGGTGCTATACACTTTATCACATCTTTGGACACGTTCATAGAAGATAAGAGGAGCTGACTGTCTTATAGGAGAAACGGAGTTGAATTAATTTGCCTTTTTATCAGTTTAGTTTCACTTTTTTTTGTAAATGTCTGTGGCTAATGTGTTGTTTTTTAATTCTTTCTGAATGGTGGAAACACAGAGGCCTATTTGTATCTAGCAACAAGCCCACGTTGCGCCAGAGTGTCTAACAGGACTATGACTGGTTATACTATAACTTGGAGACTCCAAACAATAGCGTGGAGTTGTTCTGTGGTTGGGGTTTTTTAGTCTTGTTTTTTTCCTCCCTGTTCCTGTTGGAGTACTTGCCATGATTTTTGTCGTCTTCAGTGTTCCTACAGGATTCCTGCTACTGCACCTATGGAAAAAAAGTTTGATTGGATGAGGAGTCTTGGTTTTATCTGTCTTGTATCTTGGCTTCTACTTCAATGTTTGACTAGCACTAATGATATTGTGTAAGTTGACTATAGGGACCCAAACGGTTATTCCATTACAAGCATGCCCCCTTACCTGAAAGAAGTGGTGCAGAGGAAAATTAAGGACAGAAGGTGGCTTAGAGGTAGACCAGATGGCACTGAAGCTACTTCCCGTAGTTGTTATTGGTGTGAGGCAATATTAAGTTATTTTGCCTTATAGGTTGTGGATGTCAGCTGTGGTTTGCTTTGATCCTGAGGGATCATCTCCTGAGGGAGATGTGTATTGTCTAGTTGTCTTTCTCGCTGCTCCCTCTTACCTTGTCCTAAGAAGTGAACTTACTCCACTGGATTACTTGCAGGTCTAATTTGGATATTGCAGCTGTGGAGCTTTGGATAGAAAACACTTTCTGGAAAGTGTTCTTTCAAAATGCTGCCAGTATTTTGAAGGAATGAGTTTCATGTGTTATGTTTGAAGTGTTTTGTTTTAGAACATACAACCTGTAGACCATTTCTGGTTTTATTTGGAAAAGGACCTGCAAATGGGGCAAAAGTTGCTGTTAGCTCTTTTCAGTATCCATACTAAAAGCATTAGAGGAGGATGCTCTCATGCTGAGCTGGCTAAAAATCCAAGCAGTATAGTATCAGTGAGGTGAAACTGCACGAGAGAAGTCATTCTGGGGAGTTCTTTGGGTAAAGTGACGTGAAGAGGCATCTTGCTTACTTTTGCAGCCCCTGTTGGCAGAAATCCTACCACAGCAATTTGGTATTTGAATGTTCAGTGCAAGACTTGGTGACAGTGCCTAAAGTGGTGGTTTGAATTTCCTTGCATTCCCACCCATCAGTTGGCATAATGGGAAAGTTGGCTTCTATTTTGCTGAAGTATGAAAACTCACCTGTCTCTTTCATGTTCATGATGGGCTGAATTCCTATGGTAGAACTGCTGACACTAATCAAAGGGACAACACATGTCTTTGCAGATGAGCTCTATTCTCATTAGTCCTTGGAAATACTCTTGAAATTTTGTCTGGTGCCATGAAATCTTTTGGTTTTAACCTGGACTGGGGTGAGATGAAAAGGGTCTGTGTCTGAGAGCCCAGAGTGAGAAATGGGTGGCATGTTATTGTCATGCTGCTGAGTTAGTGCTGTGTGGGTGATGCGTGTGCCTAGTGTGAACGCTGGGCAGCTTTCCCCTCTTGACAGTGTGAACATAGTTTGCTCGTCCAGTCTTTTGGACTGCCTAGTCAGTCAAACAGATCATCTCTATAGCATAGGTATGTAACTTTCCTGGAGTTTGGATGTGTAACAGTCTGTGATCCTGCACTGTTTTTGGATTTTTGGAAGAAATGTGTTGGCAATGCCTTATATTTATGTAGTGGTTGTCTACTTTTAAATTAATTACCAGGACACATGGAACTAATCTGTTAGATAGCACCAATTAAGTTTGATTCCTGTCCAAAGATCCCGCTTTCAATTGCCTAGCTGGTTTGTACCTTCACCACCTGGGCTGCAAGCTTTCAGGACAAGTATCTGCCTTGAGCTTAATTGTTTAAGAAGCTTTAGCCAAGATGATACAGATGCTTCAGAGGAAAGCACATCCTTTGGCGCCTTAAGCTTTTGTCCTTCAAAGCTGCGATGCAGGGACCTAAAAGCAGTGTTGAGACAGGTGGGTTGTCTTTACACTGAGGAATTGTTGCCAAGTGAAGAGTGTTCAGGTGATAAACCTTTTAAATAAGTGGTATCTTCTAAATTTGACTTACCTGGAGACTGTATAGTTTTTAAACTCTGAATACTTGATTCACATTCTACCCTGACAGTAGTCTGTGTTAGCATCCATGTGATGGCATATTAAGAAGTTAATTCAACTTACAATGTGTGTTGGCTTTGTTTCACCAAAGCATAATTACTTCTTATACAGCACATGCAAGTCAGACCCTTAGGATGGGAAGTTCAAGACAAAGCTGTACAATGTAATTTATTTTCCTTGTTTGTGTTGCAACTGTTCAAGCTAGTAAAGTTGAATGTTCTCAGAAATTACTTGCTTCATGAGGACATCAGTTCCTGTTCCTCCAGAGCAACTTAAGTTTTCAAATAGAAGATCTTTTGTGGAAGAGCAGCCTCTGTTTTTGCAGCAGAAGAATTTGCAGCTATTAACCTTGATGTTGAGATGATAGGGAACTGGCTTTGGTATAGGTATGTTGTAGTTAGTCTGATGTAAACATCTATGAAAACATACTGCTCAAATGGCTTTAGTTACAGTAGATTTGGGTCTTGCAAAGTGATTTATTTTTGTCTTAAAAGCAAATGTCCTTGTCAAAATCTGACCCACAAGCCTTGAGGGGAAAAATTATATGGATAGAATGGAATCTAGATTTTTTTTCCACTAGATTTGGAAATGATCACTTTCTGTGTAATGTATTTTAAAATACAGGAATTTTTATGTTTACAGTTTGGCCTTTTAAATACCTCTTGAGTTTTTAACATCAAACTGTACTGCTGATGTTCTCAGTTTAACTGAAGTAGGGCCACTAGCAGACACTGTTTCTATGCAGACTGCAATTAGACATATTTGGTTTTTTTAATGGTAGTAGCCATGATTGTGCAAAGGGAGTGGCAAAACTGAAGTCCAAAGAAAGGTATGTAAATGAAGGAAGTGCAAAAAATCTAAACAGTAGGTATTATATAGCTAAAACATAGCTATAACCAGAGTAGTACTTGACTGTTTTTAGTTTTGTTCTAGTGTTTGGTAACTAGAATACTGTATGGGAATTCCTTTTTAATTAGCTCAGAGTCAGGTCTGTGCTATGTCTAATGTTGTTTGCTCCTCCTGGGAAGTGGAGACTTGGGAAGGGAGGGTTGGCAGGAATAGAAAAATAGGAAAAGACAGTTATCCCTTGGACTACATGGAAGTTATTCCCTCCATTTTTGAAAATAAGGTTCTGGATAATTGTAGCTGTAATTTTTTTTCTGTGATTTTAAGATTTCACCATGTTCTTACAATACCATTTCATTCCACTGTCAGTCTTTGGAAAGAACATTAATTTTGGAGAAAAGCAGCCTATTTCTACAAAGCTGATGGCTGCCAATAGATCTCTTGTGCAGTCCTTATTTAGATGCAAGCATATTGAAGTCAGTTGAGATAAGAAGAGTATGAACGTCTCTCATACTCTCTTCTTGAATTAGTGGCACAAATTTCAGTTTCCACCTTACAGCCTGATGTGTGACTAATTCTGAAATGGAGTAGTTTGGACTGAGTCAGCAATTTAGTATGTTGAAAGTGCTCAGGCTGACTCGGTTTGATTTGCATTAAGCATTAATTTGCTCTGCAGATGTAAGAGCCAAACAGATTGGTTATGTGAACCTTCAGCAGAAGGTGACTGAATATGGACCAGGTCTATGTGAGAAAGCATACTTCAAAATAGGAAATTATGAGAAAGTTTCTGTGAGATTCAACATGTGTTGGAAGCATACGATTAAAATAGCATCAAAAAACTAGCAGCCTCTGTAGCCAAAATGCTGAGGGCCAGAGCAAGCAGGGGGGGAACTGCAGTTCTTTGTTTGCAATGCAGTCTGGATTTTATTACTTGCAAAGTGAAATCACAAGGGGGGATGGCTGTTTTGGATAGACACATATGTTGCAGCTCATTCTGGAGCAGCCTGTTCATAAATATTTCAGCCTGCTAACAGCTTTGAAGATAGGACTGTAACTCTGAGGCTGATTCATCTGTCCAGCTCCTTGGTCTCGCCCCCTTTTCACAACTGCAGGCTGTTAAGTGTTGATGCTGGTGTGGTTAATCCTAAATTCTGAGTTTTAAAACTTGCTTCTCTGTACTCCAATATTATGGCTGGGTAGTGAAGCCTATTTCCAAAATTGCTGAGGTGCTTCAGCAGCAGGTGCTTCCATTTGGCCCTCACTTTTGGGAAGCACCTCAGATGATGAGTGATTAAAGTACTTATCTTCTCTCTCTGCCTCTTTTGTAGTAATTCAGTTCAGTGGCCCAAGCTAGGCACCTTGAAGTTCTAAACACAAACCCCTGTGGTGGTAACAAGAAAACTGTTAAGAATTTTCTTGTGTTTTGAGGATTTAAAACTATCTAATGACACTTTCACCTTTTGATGCCCTAGCAAAAGAGATCTTAGAATTGGACTCTCAAGAGACTATTTCACAGAGCAATCTATTGAAAGTACTGAGGTCTCTGTTTGGATTATAGCCACCATGTGGAAAAATAGTTTTATACTGTAGCAGTAGGGTCTTAAGGAGGAAAAAATTACAAAGCTACCTAAAATTCTTCAAAAGGAATAGGTAAGGTTCTCATCAATATTTCTAGATACTAAGCATTCAAACATTAGAATTTTTATTGGAAAGTTCTTGGCACTTGAACTGTTTGAGTTAATTGAAGAAAAATTGGAGGTGGCCAGAGGATGGGCAAAGGAAATAGTTCTCGGGTGCTTCCAGCCTGATGCTTCTATGGACTTCATCCTGTTTCTACTCTCATCCTGTTGCCTGGTAGTTGGACAAAAGACTCTTCTTCTGAAAATGAATACGGTTGATCTATTAGATATTTGTGCAGGGATCTGTCTGGGTCCTGTCTCTGCCTGTGAAAAAAGGGTCCCTTGGTTGTCTGAAGAGTGGTGAGGGGTAACTCCTGACTGACTTTTCTAGCAAGAGTAAGCCTGTACACTTGTTATACTAGTAAATAGTGGATTTGAGACTAAAACCAGGTCTGAGTATCTGTTACCTTCATGATACTGTCTTTAGCTTAATTAAAATAGTTTTACTGGGATGTTGTTTGAGGTTATGTGGTAGGGCAAGGAATTGAATTTAAACAGAAATACAGAATGTCTCAAATGAACTTTAACCACTATTATCCCCACAGAAATATAGTTACTGCCACTGAAGCAAGGGATGTTGTACCAGAACGTTGGTGCAGCTTTTCTGAAGAACCACTTTCATTTGAATTCCAGCTTCTATGACTTCTTGTGTATCCAGACTTGCCAAACATAAGTGTTCAGTTGGAGCCATTGTGCTAAGAAAACTTTTTCCAGTGTTAAATGTGATTCAAAATTAGTAATTCTGGTATATGATGGACAGAACATCAACTGTTTTGCTGTATAGGAAGATTATTTGAATCTTTTTAACTCCTTATTTTGGGAAGAGACTCTTGAGTTCACAAGTAAAATTTATTTGAACTGCTGATAGGGTTCTTTAGTGTGATGAAGTAGGTGGTAAATGGAACATAGAGAACAAGGTTCCCTAGGGAGAAGGAAACCTGCTCGCAGGTTGTGTTGGCCCATTGAAGGTAAACCCTTTGGACTACTACATCTTCAGGCATTATAGTTTGTCTTCAAGAAATTCCTTCAGTGTTTCTGTTCAAACAATTGAAATAAAGTGGCACCAGACCAAGGACAGACAGTATGTGACTAAAGCACAATGTAATGAGAAACAGGCTTTTTGGATAAGCTGTAACAGTTTGAATAGCTGATTCATAGATAGGTTGTGGTGAGTATTTGAGGTCTTCTAGGTCTTCTGGCAGTGCAGAATTTTTCCAGTAGTATTCTTCAAAAAAACCCCCTTGGTTTAATACAGAGTAGTCTTGCCAATGACAGTAATACCAAATGTAGCCCCCAAATTACAAGAAAAAAATACGGAGGCTTCAACTTAAACTTCCTCTAGCACTTTTGCCTGGCTGTCTGCTTTGAATCATCTTGGAGATTAGTGTTGATAAGCTTTCATCTCTGCTGTTTAACAGAACTGAATTTTAGTTGTCAAAGCCTTTTGCAGGTCAGTGCAACACTTTGCATTGCCTTTGCATTGCATTTGCAGGAGGTTTTTGTTCCTCAGCTTCTATAAAGTCAGTCCTTTTATGTCCAAGGTGTCTGTATTACCTTGAGTCTTGCTAAACACTTGCTCTTTTTCTGTATCGTATCCTCTGTTGCTGTAGGTAATAGGAGGTGCCTCTGTCTGCATGTCCATTTCACTGTCGTCTATTATATCTTAACTAATTTAAAAATTATTCAGGGTTTAACTGTAAAGCCAGTTATGCTTCTAGATGTAGAGTATGCTTCATCATGCCAGTAGTCTTAGTTGTTCATCCTACCACTTGCCTACTGTTAAATATTTGAAAATTTTCCTTTTCGTAACTCAACTTTGCTCAGTTTCCTTGATCTGTAAAAGATAATGTGTATATTTTAAAATTCACCTGTTAGTGGTACATTTGATATTGTCTGAAGTATTTCTGACACTGAGTAGTGTTTTAGATCTACAGCTTCTCTGGTGTTTGCCAAGAAAGATGTACACTATGCATTGCAAACATAGATGTCTCTAATGTATATGGTATCATTTTGAAAGTCAGCAATAAATGTGAGTGATGCACCAACCTAATTGCATAAGTCAACCTGTCAGGTAAGCATGGAAAAAATTATTACTGCTTCACTTTATAGGGAGCCTGAGACAAAGACAGGCATTGTCACAGATCACAGGAAGACTGCATTGTTGATGCAGTGAGGATTAAAAAAAGTGCTCCTCCAATGTGTTTTAGGACTTTCATGTTTATGAAATGCTAGTGCTAATACTAGTGTTTACACAAGGTATTCCTGAGACCTGGCAAACTTTGGTCACCCCATAAAACTTGATGTTTCTGGACTTCTTTAGTCTTTTCTTACATGAGATCTCTCTTTGATTTTGTCTGTCTTGCAAGAATGTGTGGAACACCTGACAATTATTTAAAGGATTTATGATGAATCCCTGTAGGTTCTCTGAATGAGAGATCTATCTCTGAATGAGAGATATCTCTAGTGATTATTGTAAGGATTTTCTGTTGGCTGCCAGTACTTGGCCTACACGGGGTATGTCATCCTGTCATAACTGATAGTAATCTGCAATTTTGTAAATTAAATGAATTACTTTTTTTTGGAAGAATTTTCAGAAAAAGCAGAGCTGGGAAGAGTAACTTTTGTAGTGTAATTGGGCTATATATGCAATATATGTACTGGTATTGTGTGTAAACTTGAAGTGTGTCCTGTAGGCTGATGGGAGTTGATTTTACAACAGGAGGAGTGCAGGAGGCAGCCTTGCAGAGGCTGCTGCTCAAATACTTGTGCAGAAAATTTGAGTTTATTGCCTCCAGGCTTTATGCTGGGATTTTTGCAAGGGATCTCGTCAGAGGCACAGAAGTACCTCCTACCTTGATAAGTACCTCCTATTTTGATCGTTCTTAGTAAATTTTTGGAGTCTTCATGAAACTTTTGCATGGTTTCTAATGAGCAAACTTTCAGCGTACTGAAAGTGGATGTAGCTAACTCTTCCCATTTGCCAATAGCTTTGTGAAGTATATGGGATGAAGCATCGTAGTATGGTTTTGATTCTATAGATTGATTTGCTTTATCAAGCTCAGTTCACCCTAGTGTCCTAGACATGTACCTACTCACAGAAGGACTCTTACAGTCATAGGGAAGCATGTGAAACAAAGAGCTGAAGTTGCTGTCTTGATGCAGTGAGTTAATAAATCTGTAACGTAACCCAAAGGGATTGTGGAGGAGCATTTTTTCCTGCAATGTTTTCAGTCCCTGAATGGGGAATTGGATTTTCATAGTAAAAAACTGTGAAGATTGCATGAGCCTTCCCTCTCACTGACGAAGCAATCAATTCGGTGCAAAATGAGAATTGATGTGAGCTTCAAAACTTTTAATGAGGCATCTGAGCCAAGTGACAAGATGGTCCAGCTGGTTAATAGCTCATCAAGAATTCAGTTCAGCTAACACTTCAATTCTGTTATAAGCCCTGTGTTGTAACCATAAGCCTTATTGTGAACTGGTATCAGATAGCAAACAGCCATTTATCTTACATGGATCAATTACAATTTTGAAGTGAAAATAAATAGATGAGCAACTTGTTCTAATACCCATTACTATATTTTTATATGCCAGCATTTTGATTACTGTCCCTTATGTTCAGCCTCTCAGAATGAATAAACTGAATAAAAATTTTAGCCATCTCTCTTTTTCCAGACTTCTGTGTGAGGAAACACAGATGCTGCCTAGAGGAACCCTAGAATAGAAATGACTGAAGCCTAAACAGTTGCTTGCCATTCTTAGTCCAGATTCCTGAGGGCATGAGAGATTCCAGAGGAGGTCATGTCTGAGCCATCTACCGTTCAGAATTTTTTTTTTCCCCTGTGCTGGATGTGTGGAGAGCAAAGGAAAGTACATAATTTATTTGGAGTATAGTTATTAATTTATTCTGAAGCTGCTACATAGTTTTCATGGCTGCATTCTGAAGAGTACAAGTTTCCCAAACAAAATTGTGGGATTAGGCAATGAACTGATTAGTCCCAGTCATTGTTTTCTGTGGAAGTGGAATTTGGTGCAGTTCTTTAGTTAGGCCTACTTGGCCTGTGAATGTCGTGCTGATGTGAGAGAGTGGGGAGAGGAGTAGTATAGATTTATATTAATGTATGTATTCATGCAACACAGGTGTGAAAAGCAAGGTAGTAATCCAGAAGAGACTCATAGGTGGTACCATTTTGCTGATGTTTGATTTTCCTGGGAAAGGCAAGGTCTTCTACTGCCAGGTACATCATATTCACGGCTCTTAAAATTTATGAGAAAAAAGAGAAAATAAAGCAGAAATCTAAAAAATCTACAGTGACTGAGTTCTTCGGAAGCCTGTCAGCTGGGCAGATTCTTCTATCCCTTTTGGAGTTCTACAGCTTCTTTTCTCCATCACTGTCTTTTCAAGAGGCGCTTTGGGGTGTAGCTGACTGCTCCAGTCTCTAAGCAGCATGCTCTGGGGAGCAGTGGGCAGGAGCCTTCCATCCGCTATTGCATGGGGTACTGAAGGGCACTAGTGCAGCAGTATATTCATCTTTGGCATTGCTGAAAATTATTCCCACAGTGCTACTGGAACAAAAGATAAACTTTGATATTTGGGATCATACTTTATGTAAGGAAAGAACAAGAAATCCTGAAGATGAAACATTTTGGTGCACTGTTGTCCTGCAGAGAAACAAAAGTGGTTTTCTGCTCTCTGTTCCTGATGCATGTTTTATTTGTGAGCTCCTTAGAATTCATCTGTAACTTCTGCCATTTGCACCATGTGAGGAAATGAGGCAGAAAGGCTTTGTGTTTTAGTGAGCACCTCTGCTGCAGTGTTCCTATCTGCCTTTTTTAAAGCATCTTTGTTTTTGCATGTTCTAGTTATTCCTTACTGCCTGCATCTTGTAGCAGCAATAATAGTGTTAGAAGTAGACTTGGTGTGAATTTTCTTGTGAATTATGTGATACTGAAAACTTGAGGATTTAGCTGACTTTGTTCTAGTCAAAGACATGGAAGGACCATATAATTGTGACTACTTACAAGTTAGATGTGCTAGAGGATCGTGCAAGCAAGCACAAACTTGTGTGCTGATGCCTTTTCTGTTATCAAGGTTTTGCTGAGGATGTCTCTTCAGGCATGGGTTAAGTCTATGACATTGCTGCCACCAGGTGTCTTAGATGATGCTACTACTGTTGGCACAGGTGCTACTGCATATGTAAAAATGGGAAGTGACCACATCAGAGGAATATATTATTGATGTTCTCCCCCTTCCCCTTGTGGTGTTGGACCATAGATTCTTCAAATCTGACAAACAGTTGCAGGATAAAATGAGGAGTGGCACTGGGATCTGCTTCAGTCACATGGGTAGTCTTTAATTGCAGGTATTCCTCCTTCAGTGGTAAGACATAGTTGTATTTCTTATTTTCTGAAACTTAATCAATTATTGATTTTTTTCAGGATATGTATAATGGACTTCTTCAGACTAGGTCCTGAGTGATGAAAGCTTCTGTTTCCCTTCTGACTGATCATTGAGAGTATTATTTCCCTCCTTCCTCCCACCATCCATTTACCCAAGTGTATCTTGATAGAGTTGATATGTAATTTATTTCTTTAATTCTGACCTCTGAGCAGCATCAGTAGAATTAAATACGTTTGCTGTATCACTTACCTGTATCAATGTTAAGAGAAGGAACTAGAAGCAGTTTTATTGTGTGGTGTTTTAACAAACCAACTGCATCTTCTAATTTACTTTGTCTTATGTTTCTATTGTTTTGCATTGAAATGCCAGAAATGAAAATAGAGAAGAGAATGTAGAGGTAGGTGCTTTTCGCTAGGAAAGTGTGCAACTAGTGGGATTCATCCTTTAACTTTTCACTTAGGTTGACTACTTGTGTACTTTCCTGAAACTTAAAGCATTTTGAATACCTTGTGTATTCAAGAGGAAGCCTACAAAAAGTATTTACACTTAGTTATCTATTACATGTTTTAAAGTTTGTGATTATTTTAAGCCTACTCTTTTTCAATTGTTATTATAATTTAGTGCTATTTTTCTCAGGGTTTTTTGCTGACTCCACAAACACTGTCTGTGGCTTATAAAAAAATGATTCTTCTTGTGGAGATTTGTCAAGCAGTAATGTGAAATTGTATTTTCAGTAAGTGTTAAGTTGGGATTGTTTTGTTCTGCTAACTGTGCTCAGGGACTTTCTCTTCACACTAGGATGGGGAGGAAATGGACTGAAAAGTTTTGGGCCCTTCACCACAAGAAAGATATTGACATGCTTGAGTGTGTCCAGAGAAAAGCAGCAAAGCTGGTGAAAGGTCTAGAGCACAAGTCTTAGAAGGAGTGGCTGGTGGAACTGGTATTGGTTGGCCTGGATACATGCTTGTGGAACAGCTGCTGTTCAGCTCCATTTAGTCACTTTTTTGTGTTAAGTCGTTTGTAGAAAGGCATCCTGGTGGAAGGATCTGTGGAGATCCCTGATCAATTTTGAAGTCTGTAGCTGTACAGGTATTCCTTTTCAACAGTCTCTTCTGTCCCATTTTTTTCTCTCTACCTGGTCTGTAACACTGGAAAGTATGAAGTGTTTGTGTTGACACAAGAGTAGATACAGTTCTTATGCTCTGAGACTGGATACCAACTGTGTAATGCTGGGTGATTTTTAAGCTCACTGGATTCTTTGTTGATATTTTGTTAATGTAGCTCAATGGTCACTGTGCTCTTTTTTCCTCTTGGCTGCTAGATTTTTTCAGGATGAGAACACTGTAGACCACAAAGCCTCAGTTCCATTAACAGTGCTGAGTATCAGAGCGCAGTCTTGCTAGCTTCTCCTCTGATGACCTCTAATTAACCTTGCCTAAAAAGCTTGCAAATCCTTTCTCATATGCTGCAGAAATGCACACAGAAGAACATTTGTCTCTTCTGTATACTATTCCTTCTGAATAATGGGCTGGGAGCTGCAGTGTCTCCTCAGATTTTCAGACATTTGGAAAGCTTGATGAAATGCTGCTTGGTGTAACCTCAGCACAGATAGGTAATTTATCTTGGTTGTGATTCAGACTATCAATAATTCAACAGCTCTTTGAAGTCTGTCATGGCTGTGCTCTTTCAGAGGACGCCACTTGAAGACAGTTCATTGCGACTGATGCACTGTGCGTTCTGGTGCAGCTCTTTGGATAAAAGCAGTAGTGTACTTGAAAAAAAAAAAAACCTGCCAAAAAACAAACCCCAAAACAATAACCCACTAGCTATATCTGCAGCTTGGCTACATAGAATTCCTGAACCTAGCAGTAGGATATGCAGAAAGCTAGTAAAACCTGTCTGTAGTGTATAATGTGTCCATCGTTCCTGTTTCTTCTTTATTGGTTATCTCCCTAATATTATGAAAGAGGGAACAGCTCTCTAAGTTGTGCAGCAGCTCATGCACTGAGATTTTTTTAAAAAAAATCCAGTTTAGTGTTAATCTCTTATCACGTGTCAGTCTACATGTTTACAGAAGATAGAGACTATGAGAAGATTTCTGAGTCAGGTTTAGTTCTGCTGCGCATAAAGGTTCACTGGCACTTTGGCTATGTTAATTGTACTTGATATTAAAAAACAGAAAACCACCTTTGAGAATGTGTAGTGTGAGCTGGCAGACCTAGTTCCTTCCATGTAGCGTATTCCTCTTGCTATCCACTTCTTGGCTATCCTGTAGCATGTGTATGAGAGTGAAGTGCAGTGTGTTGTGCATAACTGTGTCCGTTTAACGGCAGCTGAATTGTCCTAGAATTTAGCTCAACCCATTTGTTGACAGTTAGTAAAAATTAACAGTGGAAGCAAGACCCTTCGTTGAGCTTGGTCTGTTTGAAGAGCAGACTCAAATTGTCCGAGTCAGGCTCTGCAACTGCTTGTGGTACTGTGGTGTGTGATTTGCAGATGTGTGATTTCTTGTCATGATGTTAATAGGATAGAACTCAGAAGGACTGTTGAAATTTGGAAAGGAAAATTTATATTACTCAGTAGACTCAATGGCTATGTGAGCAACCCTACTGATCAATTTAGGTGCCATAAATGTGTTTTCTATCATTAAGAATACTGAATTAAGCCTTGGCTGAAAAAAAATCACCAAAGGAATATAGGCATTTTTTGCTAATGAGCTTTGGTTTTTGTGGCTTGGTACAATAGCTGATCTGGGGGATTGTTTTGGGTTTGGGTTAAGTTTTTTTGCTTTTATATAAAAGACATCTAAGTACCGGGTTAGAAAGAGGGTAGTAACGATTTTGTGTGTAATTCATGCTTCTGTAAATTAAATACAGTAGGGAACGAGTAAGCCTGTACCTGGTTTATTGTGAATCACCAAGATGCTTGTTTTATATTTAATAATGTAAAAACCTCTGATAGCTCTTTCTTGACCAAGAGAAATAATGGGAGAAGCACATGGATAAATGGAAACAACCCAGAAAAACGTACTGAATTGTTCTGAACTGAACAATTGTTTCACTTGCTGCCTGTCTCCATTCAGACCCCTGGCACTGCAGAACCACGGGTCATGTGCTGGGAAGCCTTGCTGTTTGTCCTGGCTTGTCAAAACAAGTTAATGTAGGTGGAAAGGAATGAATGAAATGATTGGAGTGGGCTTGATGCATCTGTTTCAGTTTGTTCGAAGGGCAGCTCCATGATTGTGGTGTGACACAAGTCTTCCAGGGAAGCTATCAGTTCAGGAAGAGCAATGCTGGCCATTTTATAGGATAGTTACATCCACTTTAGGAAGTGAGCTCTCATGCAGTTTGACTGATTTGGTTTTTTAAAATATTTGGGCTATATCAGCTTGGCATGTGCTGAGATACAAAAATGTGATTTCCTAACTTCTAGACTTAGGACCTTGTCTTGTCTGCTGAAGGTTGCTTCACTAAAATAGACTGGTCTCTTCTTAAAAAAAAAAATAAGACAGAGGGTGTCCATTTTTTTTGGTTAGAAGAAATCCAGAATAAATTGGTCTTTGAAGGAAAGAATATTAAGTCATGTGTTATTAACTTCTCTTAAAGTGGTGGTGTCTCTGTAAAATTGTACACACTTTCCAGGCTATGGAAAGGCATCTGTGTCTTTCTATTTTGTTTAGTTTTGGGCTGTTTGATCTAAAAACAAAAATAAAAATCAAAGAAAACACTGAAATTGTTTAAACAATCATATACTTTGTGATACTGGAACTTTAAGATATGAACCCTGTATTTTTGCTTCCAGATGGAAACAGCAAATACGTGCTGAAATGATCCATCTATATACCTATTTAGACTATGAGTTACAAGAAAAAGGCTGCAGGGGATAGGTCTGCTTATTTGACTCACCTGCAAGATAATTTAATCAAATCTAGTCCTTATTTTGAGCCATGTGCTGCAAACTTTGTTATGTCTGTAGAGGTGGAGATAGAGCTGAGGGTCTTGCATTTCTGCAGACTCCTCAAAGGCCTCAGTGGAATCTGAGTATTGCCCTAAGTAGCTGCCTCACTGGAAAGACACACCTGGGCTTTTGAGTCTCTTGGAGTGTACACTTAACTGCAGATTGTGAAAGCTGTCTTCTTCCCAAATTCTTGAAAAATGCTATTTTAACTTCTCATTAAGTGATGATAGTTTCTTTCTTGCTGTTACAGCTCTGCTGTACTGCAGCTTTTGTCTCTGGATGTCATGTGATCCCAAGATGTTCTCATTTTCTGCCTTTCCCCAGGTATTCATACCTACTGTGGCTGGTAGCACCATTTCTCAGTGCACCAAATTACTTATGATGCTCTATTTTTTTTGCTTATCTCAATATTTTAGTAGCTGCAGCTGCTTTAGTGTCTTTGTACAAGAAGGAACATAACATTGTTGATTTTACCCGTACTAGCAGTTTTACAGGATCCCAAAATGTAGTACTCATGATGGGTTTTGTCCTACTCCATTTCTGGGCAGTCTGGGAGACCTTCTGGAGTAATGTTTTAAGGTTCTAATGTATGGAATGCTCAAGTTTTGAAAATGTGCCTGCCATTTTTTAAATTGCATGTTAGCCTGTAGGGTAACTCTTGCGGGTTGCATTAGCATGTAACTTGTACAAGTCTGATCAGTTGTCATTGTGTATACATGTGGATTCTGTTGGTATAAACATACTGGAGATCTCATAATTTCCTGAACGTTAGGGTTCTGTTTAATTGTTTTTTTTTTTTTTGGAAGGGTATTCAACCTTGTCTGTTACCTAGCATTGGGAAAAGAATCTGAAAACCTGTTATCAATGGGTGTACGGGTTCTGTATCAAAATCAGGGTAGTTAAAGGTAGGATGCATCACTAGTCTCATGAAGCAAATGACCTGTATCTTTCTTACAGCCCTGTTTGACGTTCACTTTTGCTGCTGCTGCTGTATACAAAACCATAGCTGTCTTCTGTGGGTGAGATGTGTTGGCCTGTGTTTCTGTCCAGACTTGTCCCAGATCATTAGGATACTGACTTTCAAGGAAGTGTTGAATTAGTTAATGTATTGTCAATGTCTCGGTGTGTTTTGGTTGGTTTGGTGGTGTGGGTGTGGTGTTTTTTTAATGCCAGTACTGAAGTATTGAGTGTTTGTTTTAAATGGCACAGCTAAGTTTGCAGGAACATCATGCTACCATTGATGTCACCAGAAAGAAAAATGAGTCAAAATATGCATGCCAGTTAAGAGTCTGCTCATTGATAAGAGTGATAAGCACTTGTTAGATTCTGTTTGGGGCTAGAGGTACAGTGGTAGGGAAAACTGAATAAGGCCCTTAAGGGAGATTAGGTTTACATAGATTTAAATGAGAACTTAATGTCAAATGTAGTCTAAAACTAGTTAGTAGTATTTGTGGTAGGTTACGTGTTAGAATACATGGAAAAAAAGAAAATTTAATCCAAAAGTGTGTCTAAAATCTTAGTTTTGGACAAAAATGACTGAGTTTTTGTATTACATAACTAAATTTTAAAATTATGTAACAGTTGCAGTCTTAATAGTTACCATATATAATAATTTACAACTATACACTAGTTTTAAAAGATTATATGGATCAAGTGGCTGAGAACTGCTTTATTTTACTGTAAGAATTATTGTGATTTTGTGTTGCTTGAAGCATTGTTTCTTAGAATCATATGTGTATGGTCTGCTGGCTGAGGTACCTATTGCAGCTCACAGCTCTTCTGTATCACAGCTGTTAGTAGCAGTCAAGGTTAACTGGTTTTGAACAGAACTTGTGCTGCCCTGATCATTGTGATGAAAGGAAAGCTATTAGATAATACAGCTCAAGTGGGAGTATTTTTTTTCATATTAACCCCCCAAAAAAACCCCAACCAAAACGCAAACAAACAAAAGCCCAAACAAAGAAAAACAGGCAAGCAGACATACTAAAATGTTTGTGGTGTGTTTCTTGACATGTTGTATTGAAATCTGTGCAAGAGTTCTTATGAAGTAGTGAGAAGAGGTGGTAGTGCTAACTTCTGCAGAGTGAAATTATGGCAGGATTAAATGGTTTTGATGTCTGTAGAACAAACTTGTGAGGCTTAAGAATTTAGCATATTCCTGAGAACTGTAAAAGTATGCGTGAGTGACATTCACAGGCACTGATGCCTGAGGCAATTTCAAACCTGTTTTCTAAGTTTCACATGGAAGACTTTTACACCTCTGAAAATTGGAGCTTCATCTGGAAATTAAGTTGGGCCATGCCCAGAGATCATCTGTGAACCTCTTAAAAACAAAAAAAAAAGTTAATGATCTAAGTGAATATAGGATGGTTTAGATATTAGCATGGCTGAATGGTATTGAGGAGACATTATCTGAAAGCAAAGGAAAGAGTAGTTACTGCCTGGAGCACAGTAGGAGGTTATGAGCAGTACAAATAAATACTTTTATTACCACCTTTTAATTAAAAAAAATATGCAATGACTTAACATTTTTACTTGGATTTGATAGAGGTCACTGATAATTCCTAATAAGAGTTAGAAACAACAATTCTAAAATTCTGGACTTCAAGTACATCCTGGTTTTTTTTTTTTTTTTTTTTTTTAAATACAAAATGCATATGGATCCATTTTGTGTCAGTTGATAAAACTGACTGGTGTGACCAGTGCATTGGTAATGCCTTGGTAAGGTGAGAACACTGAATGACACAAGGAGACTGTTTTGTCTTGATGTGCAGCTTATTCTGGTAGTAGTTGCTCAGAGTCTTGATGGTATCAGACAGCTGGTGGATGGTAGATAACACAACAGTGTTGTTCAGGAGTACTTTTTCATGATCTGTCTCTGGCCAAAAGATTGCTTTCTCTCTCCAGTGTGAGTTATGTTTTTGTTTTCCTTGGTGCTAGATTACAGGAAACTTTCTCAATCGTGAGGTGATGCTTTTAATCAAAGAAAATCCAACTCATTCACCTGTTCTTCTCTAGTTACAAATATGTACTATGTGTTGGAGAGGCTTGATGCTCTACACCCTATATAGAGGGTTAATCCCATCTGTTACCGTTGGTCTGGATAGTATACACGTAGGAATAATGAAATATTGTTATGGTACAGCATGAGAGAGATGCTTTAAATAATCCAGTTTTGTCTACTTTTGAACACCTGAGCATTTGAGGACATTCTATCCCCCTTCCACATGAAGTCAGGCAATGACTTAAATTTATGAGAGTAGTGGAGGAAGAAATAGGAAGAGGAGACAATCTACAGACTCATAATTCTCATGTCTGAGAACAATCAGATTGTAAGGAAAAAATATGATAAAAGCCTGTAATAGAATGTCTTCTAAGTAGACAAGGGTAATTGCAAACCAAATGGCTTTTAAGACTGTTGATTCTTACTTGTTCACCAACTGTACACAACTGTTTTTCAAGTTGCTGCTTCTCTGAGTAAGAAGGTAAAGCAAAGCTTTCTGATGTACCTTTTCTTTTTTATTAGGATCGGAAGCTGTCCAAATCAGAGCGACAAAGATTTAAAGAGGAAGCTGGGATGCTGAAAGGGCTTCAGCATCCCAATATTGTCAGGTTCTATGATTCCTGGGAGTCTACAGTCAAAGGAAAAAAGTGTATTGTTCTTGTGACAGAACTCATGACATCTGGGACATTGAAAACGTAAGTAAACTAAGGCGTGTCAAAGCATGTAAGAATCATTAGCACAAATTCAGAGCCCTAGAAATAGATGATATTTCAGAATAGATGAGAATAGAGGCCTTTTGTTGAGGGCTAACCTTCTGTAGGGAAGTTCTTGTTTAACAGGAGTCTTAGTAGCACTGCAGGGTACAGTAGAACATCTTTTAATTTGGCAAGCTTGTCAGATTCTTCATTGTGAAGGAAGTCCTGGTAAGCACATGCAAAAAAATTTGAGGTTTTGAGAGCTCAGGAATAGAGTGCTTTGTTTTCACTTCTCAGAATTTTTCAGTTTCCTCTCCAGCTGCTTTCCATTTAGCATGAGCTGGTGTGTAAGGTTCAAAGCATGAATTAATTCACCTATTTTGGGAGGTTTTGGCTGTTACTACAATACAAATAATATGTAAAAGAAAAATACTCCAACACCTATTTTAGTTGAAACTTCATGAAGAAGTACCTAACAAATCTGAAGGTATGCAGATGCCTGCAGTTTAAGCTGTGAAGTAGCTGAGTGAAAGGAGGGCTATTTTTAAGCCCGAGTTAAAGCAGAGGCCAGTGGATCAAGCCGTTGGGAGGGCCCTCTAGCGGTGTGGAGCCTGTGGGGAGTTACACCAAAATGATGCTTCTGCCTTGTGCTGGAGAAAGTTGCAGAGCTGTAAGTTTGTTCTTGAGCATCCAGTCATTAATCTATTGGAAATAAAGCTGCCAGCATAGAAAATTCAGGGATTGTGGGGCGTTACCTTAAGTCAGTGCCCATTTCAGTCTTGGAGAGGCATTCAAATCCTAAATGTGTAAGCAGGCTGGAGGAGCTGGAAACAATTTGTAATCTATTTGGTTAAAATAGCCTGTGGATATCTTGTGTTTTTTTTTTTGTGATGCTTATTGATAGCCACAAATGGACATACTTAAAGAAGGAAAAAATGGCTCTTTGGGAGTCTGGACTGCAATTACAGGAGAGTGTTTGTCTGTCTCCTGAAATAGTACTGGAGTGCTAAAGATACTGGAACTTTCTTTTTAGCCATATGTTCAGGGGAGACTTTGCTGAGGTTATATGAGGTATTTCAGATAAAATAATACATCTGTGGGTTCCTTTGCTGTTTTCAGAGCAGTAAGAATGTAAGGGTTTTACAGCTCTGTATAGATGCCTGTGTTCTAAGTTACCTAATTTTATGCTAGAATATGTTGTGTTAGGTCTAACTTTTTTCTCATTTGCTTCTTCCTTTCTCTCCCTCACCAATTTTAGTGTTTGGATTGGCTTGTTATGTGGTGACATAAGCAAGATGATAAAGTAAATAATAGACAATTCTAAAGTAGGGTGTTGGTAGGAAGAAATACCTCAGATTTGCTTGGTATAGGGTTATTGTGTACTTGGGTATGAATGTATTTTTATTCAGAAAGAACTAAGAGGCTCTTTAATAAAGATCTTTTAAACTGTGGACTTCTGGCTGGGTGTTTTCCCCACTATTATATAGTTACATTATGATGTAGTTTATTCTTGTCCACTTTACTTGAGACTTGACAGGTAAAGTGTATGGGAAATTTCTGATGTGCCCAATTTAATGTCATCAAGTATTTCCTGTACTCCTGCCATACTCCTAGATTGACACTGCACACTTGTATTTGCTTATGATATTTGGCTGACTAATACTTCCATATGTTTATTCAGTATGTTTACATTACCTGCATCTAAGTGACATGTGACTTAGTTCATGACGGTGTTATGGAAAAACAGGAGCAGTGCTGGGGGATGCTCGGTGATGGTTGGACCCTGGTCCTTTAACAGTGAGATGCTGGCAGTGGACTAGCATATTTGAAATGAGGAATGTAATTAGGGATTCCAGATGTTGAACTGAAGTGCCCCTACCATGTGATCTTTGGAACAGGCTCAAGAGAGCTGAATGAGGCTTGTGTCAATAGCAAGAATTTAAGTGGTAGCCGATGTGATTCAGAACCTCCTTCAGTTTGTCTCCCTCCTTGGCCTGGCTTTTTCCTTGCCTCCCTTTACATTGTTTTGAGACTTGATTTCCTTCTGGAACCGAGTCCTTATTACTTTTGCAGATCTGTTTTTACAGCAGGATTATTGCTATCAATTTGATTTTCCACATGTTCTTTTCAACTGGAGGAGATGAAGTGAAAGGGATTAATAAACTGCATTTTTAAATATATACGTCATATAAAATCTTAAATTAAACTTATTTGTTTAATATAAGTATATACATTACAATAATAAATATATTTTATGTATTAATATACTATATATCTATTTATCATGGTTTCGTCAAAAATTTTCTCCTGATTAAGTGAGTACACAGAAGAGACTGAGCACTACCATAGAATAATTGAACACAGTTTGGTTATTTAAAATTGCAGTTGCTAGACTCCATGCTGGCCACAGAACTTACCACTAGTCTTGCAGTAGTATGAAACTGGTCTTTATCTGAGAGTTTGGGTAATACTGTCTGAATAAGAATTAAGTCCTTGCTCTATGCAGCATGCTAGTTCCTGTCTCTAAATGTATTTTGGCCCATACTTTTTCAAAAAGGAAAACAGCTCTTCATTCAAATTGTGTTACCCAAAGAGAGGTGAGAATATACTGCTGGAAAGCCCTTGAACACTGTCATAGGTTAACCCATCCACTGTGTGGCATGTCTAATCTGTTGAAGTTAGTGTAGAATTAAGATCACAGGCTAGGTCACAAGCATTGGAAAATGTTTTTGGTATGAAATTTGACTCTTCTGACATGGGTTTTAAACATTGACAAGGTTAGAAGATTTCCAGTTAAATCACAGCCTACCTGAAAAGGGATGCTGACTTTATGTATGAACTCCTCTATGACAATTGTTTGGCAGAGCCTTTTCAAGGATTTGCCAGCCCTATCCATATCTGTTCATAGTTGGGAGTAGTACCAGGCAGATTCAGCTGATCAGACCCATTTCTGCACCAGGAAAGTAATCTCTAAGGCTTTCTAATTTGCTTGACAGCTCAAATAAATTTGAAGCAGGTTTAAAACATAATCTGGAAACCTTGACCAGAGTGTTTAGGCTGGCATTGGTAGCTAAGGTCTAACGGCTGCGGAGCGCTCAGTTTGCAACAATGCTGTCCTTAGTTGTTTGGTATTAGTGTGTTTGCTCTAGTGCCCCACCTTCCCAGCCAGGGAAAAAGTTGTAACTAGGATAAAAGGTTGTAACAGGATAAAAGGGAAGAAAGAAAAAACACCTTTTAAATGAATCAATAAAGAATTGTCATTATGTTGAAGCTTTTAAATCTTTGTGAGGGAAGCAGTGCCTTGAAACTTAGCCAGCCAACTATCTAATTACCATAGAGTGACTTTGTACACATTATTAGCTATAGGTCAAGCATTTCACATTTATCTTTGAATGTTAGAGTCCCTTAGCTAGAGGAAGGGGCATTGGTTTTAGGAGAGCGAATTGTCTTTAACTCCTCAGAAGTCTTGAAGTATCCAGGTAGATTTTAAAGTAGAAGGTGAAGCTGAATATGTACATCTGTTTAATTACTACTTTTTTTTACTTCAGAATAGCAAATGATATAGAAAAATCTACTTGTTAGCAGAACCTGTTTAACCTACTGTTACTTTTTTCATTAGGTATTTGAAAAGATTTAAAGTGATGAAAATTAAAGTACTACGAAGCTGGTGCCGTCAGATACTGAAAGGCTTACAATTCCTCCACACACGCACTCCTCCCATTATTCACAGAGACTTAAAATGTGACAATATCTTCATTACTGGCCCCACTGGATCTGTCAAGATTGGAGACCTTGGTCTGGCAACCCTGAAACGAGCTTCTTTTGCCAAAAGTGTGATAGGTAAGTCTCTCTTGTTTTGAAGGCTGGTGAGCCAGTCTGCCTATTCAGAAACTTGAGCCTTTTTAAGAGCTTCTGTTAAAAATACGATTTCAAAGGTACATGGTCAAAGCCTGAAAATATATAGGCTTTATTTTTTGGCTGTGGAGGTCATTCTGTGTTCCTGATGAAATCACATGTTGAAATTTTGGTTGTGTTTTTGGTATTTGTATATTAAGCATTTTGGAATATGGATTTGTTGCCCTGCCCAACAGTGTAGTGCAACATTGTTGATAAAACCAGTCTTGACTACCTATAAATCTTAGCTTTGGTATGATGCTTCTTCAAGAAATGTGCAAATGCATTTTGGTGACCAAATATCTTGATATTTAGCATAGCCTTAATTTATACAGTCAGTGGGGTTTTTTTGATTGCCACCAGGGGTTAATATTAAAGCTCTTACGCTTGATATACTTTTATTTCTGATTACTCATCAAAGAAATTAAATATATGTATTGCATCACAGTCAGACTGTGGTGTAATGCCTTACTCGGGGAGTCTACAGAATGGATTGGTGGAAGTTAGGAGGATGTGTTTGGCTTGTATTGCCATATACTGTCTCTGTTCTTGGGTAGCCATTAAAAACCTTTTTCAGAAATGGTTTGATCAAACTACTGTGGTCTTTCTTGTGAATTCTTGAAAGGATTGGTTTTATCAGCTTTGTTTTTATAGTTGGGTGAACACTCTGCAGGGAATGAAGTTGCTCTTGCTTTCAGTATTTAGAGCTTGCTAAAATGTGATATTACTTAACAGTCCTATACTAGATTCCTAGAAGGGATAAATGCTGTGTACCTGTAAACTGTCTTGCAAGCTGTTGCTGAATTATTTCCTGCTTCTTAACCAGGTCAAAGTATTAGTAAGAAAGATAAGTACACAATGGAAAAAAAAGTAATTCTTAAGCATACTTGTCACGTTCGAATTTGTCATTGGAAAGCTACCACTTCGTATTTAGCTACCTATTAACAGCTAGCTGTTGGATAAATGACTGCTATAGCATTCTCTTTTTTGGCTTAGTATGATTGAAAAAAAAGCAATATGGCTATAGAATGATCTGCAAACTCTCTTGAACCTGGTGTCTGCAGGAAATAATTCTGTGCTGAAATTTGGAAAAATCCAACTTGCATCTCTGGCTTGAAGTAAATCTGATTATACAACGCAGTCCCTTTGCTTGCAGAGGGAATGCTGTGTTGCTTCACTGGGCAATAATTTTCTGCACACTTTTGAAATGGGACTTGTTGAATCTCACGCTTTATGCCTGTAACTCAATCTCTCTGTATTTCTGAGTATTTTTGACTGTAGGATGTCCCTCACTAATGCCTGTATCTGCAGTAGGCCTATAAATATACTGCAGGTGTGGAGGTAAGTATATGAAGAAAAGGGCTCTGGTGAGTGGCCTTTGCAGAAAATTACTTTTAAAATCTTTTTTTCATTAGGGTCTGTATTTGTAACAACAGAGTTTTTCATTGCAAGGCCTTTCCTGAGCCATTCTACTTCAAAAAGTAGATGGAGAGCACCAGGTCAGAGACTAGCTGTGGGCTCTTACCAGTACTACTACTTTTGCAGCAGAGGGCAGTCAGGTAATTTTTTGAAACAAGATTTAATGTGCCTCCTTTATTACAGGGAGAAAAGGTAAGTGTCTTAACTGTCTTTAGTATTTGGTCTGCAGCCTATGGCTAGTCTACAGTCTTCCAGTCTTCTAATCTCCCCTCCATTTGACTCCGGCTTGATCCAGTGTGTTTTGATACTGATATTAACTGGCATCAGTCCTTTCATGCCATTCTTATTCCTCAAAGGCCTTGCAATGGAAGACTCGCAAAGTGTATTGATACAACAGAGTGACTGAGGGTTTCCTCCCTCTTCTTTTTGCCTCCACTTTCTCTTGTCTCACAGGTCTGCCCCTCCGCTTACTCCTGCGGTGAGTAACGCCAGCAGCCTCTGCTCGCTTTGAGACATTTAGAGTCTGAATCGTTCTTTTAATTTAAGGTACCCCAGAGTTCATGGCCCCCGAGATGTATGAGGAGAAATATGATGAGTCCGTTGATGTATATGCTTTTGGGATGTGTATGCTAGAGATGGCCACGTCTGAGTATCCTTATTCCGAGTGCCAAAATGCTGCGCAGATCTACCGTCGAGTGACCAGTGTAAGTCCCTCCCCACTATCAACTCTAAAGCTGCTGCTACTACTAGCAGCAAAGGAGTACAGCTGGGTAGTGTGGTACTCTGCAAGTGTGTGTGGGGAAGAAAGAGAAGCTGATGAGGTTTTTGGGGTGTGTGACTGGAAAGGTATAGGATGGTTCAACTTACCAAACAGTCAGAAGCCTGTAAAATATGTGAATGGAAATAAAATACTGTATGAGTTCATACTCTTCCTTCAGTATACAAGAAGGTACTGCATAGTGTTTAAAAAAACCCAAACAAACAAACAAAAAAAACCACAAACCAAACAACAAAACACATTAGAATAACAATGTTATTTTCTAAGACGCTGGGGGCTTGGTGAAAGTATTCCAGTCTTGAAGATTAGCTGCTAACTTTGTTTTCTGAAATAAAGCTGGATCGCAAACTGAGGGCACCTTGGCTCAGCTGCCTGCCAAATCACAAATTGTTACCTAGAGTGATTTTTAAGTTTACAGTTTACTGAATTCCAAATAGGCCTTAGTTACTGTGTGTCAGGTGCATTTATAAGTATGCAGTAGAAATACTTGATAAATATCAGGAAGTTATTCCAGCCTTAAAAGTGGTAAGTGTAGTAGTGGTGGTGGAGGCATTGCAAGTGCAACCAAGTCAGGCTGAGAAGCCAAGCAAGAGATGTAAGTTTGCCCATCTGACTAGATTAAGTGGAACCTACAGACCTTGATCATACGAAGAACTGTAGTGTTAGAAATGTTCAGCTAATGTTTGCTATTCTTAGGTATGTGTCTTGGCTAGAGTCAAAGGAACATAATTTGGATGGAATTTTTTTCTTAGAACAGACACCTGATCTAACTGCCCTTCCCATTCCTTAAGAAGTGTTAGGAACTTGGTTGTGGTGAGAATCAGCTTTTCAGTCAATCTCAGTCTTGGAAGTCCCCAGGTTTTAGAGCTGTCTTTTCCCTCGTCTGTGAAGTACTGAGCAATAGGAAAGCCTTGGAGGGGCTTCTAGCAGACAAACTTACCTAGAGACTCACCAGGGTTCAACTTACTACTTGCTCATTGTGATTGATGCTTCTTTCTCCCCATTGTTTTTGGTTGACTGCTGAACTGAGTGGATAAGAAACATGGGTAGTTTTTTCAGTCTGTCCAACAGCACCTGCTACTCTACTCAGCTGATGGGGGTTCACATATTCCATTTAATTGTTGATTTTTTTTTTCCTGCTCTTTAATCTACTGAATGAGACATTTAAATGTACTTTGATATGAAGTGAAAGAAAACTTGTTTCCTTTCAGAATGAGCAAAGGATAGGAAGGTAACCAAAATTATATGTATGTTCATCTTCTAGGCAGAGAAAGAAAAGCTGTGTGCTTTGTTATATTTGGGTTTATTTTATTGTAGTCACACAGTGGTTTGTTAAAAAACAAAAAAAAACCAAAAAACCAACAAACAAAAAAAAAAAGCCAACCAAACAAAACCAACCACAAATAAAACTTGAGTAACTTTCAAGGAAGGCTTTCAGTGTAGAAAAGACAATATTATCTGGAAATAAAGCACAAACATTTAACTGATAATGGGGATTTTGGTGTGTGTTCCATAATGTAGAAAGCAGGAGCATGTTATGAAAGTGAAAAAAAAATTCTCTTTGTATTCTTTTTACCACTCTGAAAGATCTGTGAACCAACATGAAAAAGAACCATATAGTTTTCTGTCATTGTCCTTTGCTCCCTGTTAAAGAAAATAAGATTTTTTTTTTTTTTTTTTTTTTTTCAAAGAAGACATTGAAAGTTTAGGCCGTGTCTGCAGTTGTGGGTGAGAGGTGAACCAGTTTAGAAATTCAGTACTTAGATGGTTCACATAGTCCTTTAATAACAGAGTAGAGTCAAAACTCCCTGCGTAGGTGCCTCCAACATTACTTACCAACATATTTCCTTCTAAACTGTGTTGGAAGGTGAGTGTGATTTGTGGAAGATGTTTAATGTTGTTACTTCAACCTCTTAGTTTGCTACTTTCCTAGGTGTGTTTAGGTATATTTTGTGAAAGCACAGCAGGACTACAGCTGCTATAAAGGAATATTTTTATCTAGATGCATACGCAGAGACCAGAGGGGAAGACAACAATAATAGCCTGCTATTGACAGTCACAAAAGATCATGGGATATGGGAGCTTAAAAACCATTGAAACCCCAAAGGCATTAAGATCAAAATGTGCAGCCACTTGGTGCAGACAATAAGTATTTAAATGAATTGATTTCCCTCACCCGCTTTGCAGGAACTATTAGGCTTAGTAAAAAATAGTACTCCATAAATCCTGAAATAAATCCTGAAGTCCTTGCTATTGCTCAGGACAGAAGGCTGCAAAAGGTGTCTTAGTGCTAAGGGTGTCCTTTCAGGACTGGACTTAGTACCAGGTTGTATTCTTTTCTTCTATTTTGGCTGTGCATTGGTGTCTTTTTAGGACAGCTTTCAGCCAAGTTGTGTTTTGATCTTATGCCTTTTGTGATAAGGATTGCTCTAGCTGATGCCTAGATTGGGCATTTGCCCTGGATTGGGGTGTTTGCCAGGATTGCTCAGAGTACTCGGTTGTGTTACAACATCTTCTGTTCAGGGTCTTCCCTCATGACTGGAAGCATTTTTCTGATCAAATAATACAGCAAAGATCTAAAGATCAGATCTAAAAGCTGAAGCTCCTCCTAGAGATGAGACATTTTTTGGCCTGAGCAGTTGTTATTGCTTCACATCTCAAAATAATAGCACTGCTGTGTGAGTCACCTGTTTGCAAGTTGCTTGTCTGTATTGTCTACATTGTGTAATCGGGAAGTTCTTCTTTTTCCTTAAAGCAATGCTGGGATAACCCCCCCCAAATTTTCCCTGGTCCTAGAAATGGAAGTGAAATTAAATTTGTTTTCTAGCTTGCTTTAACTAGAAGAATTCTTCTTTCTCCTGGAATTTCTTTGTTTGTTCTGGAAGAATCTGGGTAATTTGTTTCAGAAAACCCCATTTTCTTAATTGAATCTATCCTCTGCTGTTCTTTGGAAACGTTTCCAAATAAATTAGTAGTTTCTACTTAAAGAAATTGTAACTCCTGGGATATTTACCTTATTTGGGGGGAGGGGGTAGAGGGAGATCTCTGAGGTTTAAGCAGTATGTCTCTTCAGCTGGGGTTGAGTGCATCCAGTGGGCACCTGTGAGTTGAGTGCATCCAGTGGGCTGCCTATTTGGCCTCAGAAAAAGGCATCTATGCCTGTAATTAATTGAAAATAAGCCACACTAATAGGGTAGTCTTGGCTGCTCCTGTGGTTTTTCTCCTCTGCCCTCTTGTGCAGACACAACTGTCTGTATGATACACAGCTAGATTAGGGAATAGGTCTCCTCTTTTTTTCCCCTCAATTCTCTACCATATCAAAACAATACAAACATACAAAAATGTAAGCAAGATGTGAAAAGATGTTTACAAATGTAAGCTTAATTCTGTTACTCATGTGCACAAAAAAAGAAGTGTAAGACCTTGGTAGAATTCAGGAAGGTTTTTCTGTCTGTCTTAGTTTCTCTCTGGAGACTGGTGTTCTTTCTTTAACCTGTTCCATGCATATTTCAATTAAACAATTAATCACAGGAGGAATTTGAAGTGGGCTATGTGTGTATTTAAATGAAAGCAGAGATATTTATAGAACAGACATATAAGTATGATTTCTTAATTTAGTCTCTTTGGGAAGCAGTGCAGTGAAGGCATAACTAACTGCAGTAGCTCCAACTGCTTTGTTTCAGTCTCTGGTGAGACTGATGTAACCCATGCTATTGCCTTAAAAGCTAGCTTGTTTTTTTCTTGCTTACGTTGCAGTTACCACTTGCAGACCTCAGTTACTTCTATTTTCTATACTTTTATATATTTTCCACTATATTTCCTTCAATCTGTTTTTGTGGCAGAGAGGTTATTTTAATAAGACTATAGAGGTACTGATTACTCAATCTCTTAATACTTGGATGTCCCAAATTTTAACTTTTCTAGGTGATTGAGTAGTTCCAAGACTAGTAAAAAGACAGTTAATGGCTTTATGGTGCAGATTTGTCTTATTCTTGCTTATCTACCAGTAACACAAAAATCCGAAGACATTCATTACAAAACAGTTGCTAAGATCATCCTTAGTTTCAAATGTACTAAGCAGCTGAATGGAAGCAGGAAAGTCCCTTTTTCTCTTTCACCCCCTCTCCTCATATACACTTACCTTTTAAGTTCTCCTGATGGACTTGTGTTCTATACTTAATTTTCTGAACGCTTAGTTTGACAAAGTTTTGCCGTTGTCCTTGCTTTCACCAAAAGTTCAGTCTCTTCTCTGTAAACACATCTGCCTTTTGAGCTGGCCTTAAGATTAGAAGGTGGGGTGGGGAAAAACCAAACTGTCCCACAAAAAAAAAAAAAAAAAAAAAAACAAAAAAAAACCCAACACAAACGTTTTGCATTTTGACTTAAAGTTCTGTACTGAAATGTTCCACAGAGTGGACAGAACATTTTTCTTTGTTCTACAGAGTTTAAAAAATGGCCCAAGGGAACAAGGTACATAATGAGTAACCTGTTCAGGCAGTGTCTTAGTGGTTTAAAAATCCTTAATTTCCATAACTGGTGGGAACTGAAGCTCACTGGTTAGTGAAGGTTATTCTCTTGGCTGGAAATCAGGCAGTTACAAAGCACTGCAGTTTGGTCCATTGAGATAAAGTTAATCTCTTTTTTGGTATCTTAAAAGTTGGGAATCATAATTGTCTAGACGAGTCAACTACTTCATTTTCACTAGATAAACAGTGAGCCAAGTATCCCAGCTCTCTTCTTCCTCTTCTACCCAAGGGGTCCTAGGCAGGAAATAAATGCCTAACCTTTAGAATTAGAATTAATTCTCTTGCAGTGCTTAAAGAATGTTGATGAATGTCCTTTTGCATTCTGGAAGCTTCTGGAAGCAACATGTGATTTATTTAAGGGTTTTTTTTAGGCATACATGAAACTCCTCTGTTTGTTTACCTTGAATAACTTGCTTCCTTGTCCTGGTTCAGGCAAAGACACCCTTCCTAGTAAGATTTCAAGTGGAAAAAGCAATGGGGAAAAATAGTCAGTAAAAAAAGTAGGGAGAGGTTAACCCTCAAACAAAGCAAATAGTCTTTTGTTAAAGCAGATACTGAAAGGCCATGAACCTTCAACCAAGCACAGGAAACTGATTACAAGCATTTTCCCTTTCTTACAATTATTCATTGAAAGAAGGAACTTCAGGTACTTAAATATGAAGGAGAAAAACATTGCACATCCGATGCAGTTCCTCTGCATCACACTCAATGGACCAAAAAATACTTTAAGCTTCTATCACTTGCCTCTCATAGCCATCTAACTCTGTTGCAAGCATTTTGCTGGAATGTTTCTTAAGCGTGAAGAATCTTCCTGGGTGGAGGTTCGGTCACTGACTCATCAATTCAGAAATATATAGCCCTAAAAAAGAGAGATGGGAATTCAACGTTTTGAAGCATGAATATTTTTAGGAAGCTTTGCTTGTTAGATTAGAAGTCCTCTTTAAGAAATGACAATGATCTAAGTAAGGAAAAGCAGGGATCATCTTGAACACTGAGATACAGGATGTTACATGGTTTGCACAGCTAGGGCAGATGGTATCTGAAGTTAGAAGCGAAAAGGCTCATTCACCCAAATTCCTTTCTAAAAGTGGCTCACTTCTGACGAGTTGATCTTAGAGGCATTTGTACTATTCAGCATCAAAAGCTTCTAGATTACAACTAAAACCGTTTTGTCAATATTGGTGGTGTAGAAAAAACTTGGTTTGAAACAAAAGGATGTGTTTCTTATTTATCTTGTTCACTGCTGAGCCTGGAATGTCTCTTAACAATTTTGAATTGGATATGATTTTAAAATGACCAGGAATTAAAAGGAGGGGAGGGGTCTGGGCTTTGGTTGAGTAGCATAAAACCAATCTAATGTATTTTTAAAATGATAAGTTATAAAATTTGGTTGTATTGCAGAGTTTCCAAATATGTTTTTAGAAACCTAAATAAGTTCACAGAATACTGAGTAAATAGTATGTGATTAATTTTTTTAAAAATTTATTAAGGATCAGGCCTCTTAAAACTGTATTACTAATATTTAATGTTCTGTCCTGTACTGACTTCTCTTTAGCTTTTACATTAACTGAAGTTAATTTAATTTAACAAGAGATGGGAAGGTGGCTCTTCTCAGGAATAGGAAGGTGGTGTTTTTAAAATGACTGGTTTTGCAGTGGGATGGGAACTCACTGAACCAGTACTGTAGGGGGACTGATAGTTCAATGTTATTTGTCAGTGTGGTGCCACCAGTCAAAAATACTGTTGTTCAGAATGCATGGGCCACTATTCCTTGTTCTGCCAGCTGTATTGCTGTACTTGCATGGGGTTAGGAATGGGGTAGGTCCAGGAAAGTTTTAGTCTTGTGGAAGCTCACAGGGTTGTTGAGTAACAATAAGTTATTTTTAGATGATTATGTGATTCATAGGTAAGAACTCCACCAAAATTTTACATAAACCCTTCACTGTTACATCCAGGTTACTCAAAGCTGTTGCCAGCACAGGCAGTGACATAGAGGGTCTGTATGCCTGTTTCAATGTTTTTGTTTGTTCCTGTGTTAGAAGAGTGAAGGTCACCGATGTTGAAGGTGATTTTGCAGATACAGTTTATTTCCAAAAGGACACACACAAGTTAAAATGTATATGTAAGAAACTGTACTTATTGTGCGTAAAGTTTTCATGCTAAAGAGAAAAAGACTATTGCTTCTTTGTCCAGTGCAAGTGTTGAGAAGCTTCCTAATGCTATGAGCTTGTGACTGTAAGGTAAACTTCAGTGTTTCTAGCTTACCATCCATTACCACTATCATAAAGTTTTCTGCATGGCTGGGATGTTTTTTAGTACCACCCTTTGAAACTGTTGAATCTTTTGGTACATAAATAGTCCTTCACTCCTGTTAGAATAAGTCATAAAATAAAAGTGACTTTGACTTTTGGTTCATTGTCTGAATTGAAAACACTGAAAATAGTGCACAATATTATCCTACGCCTTTTACTAGGTATCTTATTTTAAGGGCTAATTCTGGTGCCAGATGTGTTTTGTGGCTCGTGTTGGAATGTTCTTTTTAATATAGTTTGGAGTCCACTGGAACTAATCTGGCCTTTGAATTATTGTTGCTGTACTTCAAAAAAGAATACTAGATGACATTTTCCTATCAGAATGGTAGCTGATTAAAGCAGAGAATGAAACTAACATAACTTGATTTTTCAAAAATTTATTTTTCCATACTGAAAATAGAAAACACTTTTACTATTGTGTCACTGTGGCATTTCTAAATTTATAGCACTGAAATGTGTGTCTAGGAATGTCTGTGTTTTTTTTCTGAAAGCTATTTCCAAGCTGGAGTCCCAATAAAGCAGAGTCATTCAGGTAGCTCAAGATGTTCATGACTGCAGATAAAGGCAGCATCCCTGCTCCTAAGCATGGGGTTGAAGAACTGTGAATGATAAATTGGATTGATCTTACCTTAATGTTCTTGTGCAGGAATAAAAACTGCAAAGTTAGTGTCTGGTCCACTTCTCCAGTCAGACTTCACCGTTGTCTCAGAAGCACTTCTAGGTGTTTCTAAACAAGCCTCTTTTTGCTGTCACCTACACCAGTATCCTGTTGGCCAGCTATACACTAAAGAACTGTGTCCTGCCTTGTAGTTACAAAATTTCCTCTTCTAGAGCTTGAGTTATTTCTTCTATTCATTAGCATTTCTGCAGTTCAGTAAGTGCTGTGATTAATGTACTTTTTAACCAAAACTATCAGTTTAGTTTAATGAGGGCTCTAGACTTCCAGGACTTTTGAAAAAGATTGATGTTTTTATTTGCCTGGATGTGCTGAAGTACAGTGAACTCTCATGTATGAACTTAAAGTGCGTTGTGTGCTAGGCTAGATAAATTACTGGGGTAGTTGTAAGGTATGCTGTGTATTCAGCAGTCATGTATAGCGTAAATTGCATTTCAGTGTTATCACAGACAGTGGGTTTTGACTTTAACTGAGTACTGTGACTTTGCAATAGCCTTGAACTTGAGAGTGCTGGAAAGGATCACAGCCAAGGTTTTCTAGGAAGTGTTATGACTAGTTCTTGTTCAAACTTAACTGTGTGTCAACAAAGAAACAGAACTACTATACTGATCTTGTAAGGCTTTTAATGCTGTAAATTCTCTGGCTTTAAGTAAAAATACAGTATTGAGACACTGGCAGGGAAGTTGGTCAAGCAGGCAGTGTCAGTGTCCTGCAGCTCTTGGACTTGGAGATCTGTTGTAGAATACAGATATGGAGGTGTTAGTGAGCAGTGGGGGGTTGTCAAATGAGGAGTCTCCTTTATTCTTTTCACCAAAGATTATCTCATACAAATGACTTGGTGCTTCTCTTAAGCAGCCTCACAAACTTTAGGAATAAGCAGTTTAGTATGAGTCTGTCAATCAAAATACAGATATACCTTGCATGTATATCAACTTTAATCATCTGTGTTTGGGAATTCTGTTTTTACTGTTGTGTCTGGCCTCTTATTGTTTATTAATGCCTCAAAAAAGTTTCTAAGTTGTGATCTGTCAGGTTGCAGCAAGGCCTGGATAAATACTATAGTGCCTCTGCTTTTACAGTGTGTTTGTGAAATTTGAGCATATGTGGTTATCTGTTGCCAGTCATGAAGACAGCTGGTCTGGAGAAATTTAAGAATCATAGGACTTAGATTACTGACACACCTGCATTGCAGAGGGTGGAGACCAACTGGTTAAGCTATTTCAGTGACATAGAACTCTCAAATAGCTGAAGTATGAATTTTGATCTGGATGGTGGTAGATCAGTCGAGTTCAAAAGGTATTGGGTTCAAAATGTGCAATGGCTGTTGTTGGAAAAAAAGAGAAATAGCCCTGTCCTAGTCTAAATAGTGCCTCATGATGTAATTCTAGCTCATTGAAGGCTTTCATCTGCTCCAACTGCTTGTATTGCAGTAATGCTATTTGCTCTGTTAGGATACTGATCTGGTGCAGAGCTTATTCTGCAGGATTTACCCATTTAATTCTTGGCAGAATTATCAATTGTCCAGAATTAATTGCTATGAAAATACTGAAATCAGATAAGCTAAATTTTCAATTCTGTTAAGTGTGTTGGTTTATTTTTTCTTTCTCCTTGTAGCCTCAACTACTTTAGCTTGCCTTTTTAACAAGAATAATCCATCTTCTGTAGGCCACCCATATCTCTTTTGAACTGAGTAAATCTTAAGCTGAAGTGTTCCTTTTCACAATAGGTATTTGAAAAGACTGGAATGAGAATTAACAAACAGAGGTATATCCTGTGTGAAATAAGGAAAAACCCAAATATGAAAGATTGTTTCTAGGACAGATAACCAGATTAAGACAAAGGATTAAAGGTAGAAAAGGTGGTGAAATGGTTAAACATGTAGGATTTGAGGGCTGGGTAACTAACTAATAGAAGGTGGTTAAATTCAGAAGATCATGGGGTAAACCTATTTAAATGCTATATATACCATTGCCTGGGGGTTTCTTTGAGGCTGTGGGGAAGGTGGTAGGTTTATTGACTTGTTTTCCATTAGAATCATATGCTCTGCCTAAATTCCTGGGATTAATGGCTTGTGGCAGCCTGGGACTGGTTCAAACTAGAATGGTAACAATTTAGCAAAAAGAAAATATAGAGACTTTAATTGCTTTGTTTGTGTGATTTGACTTTGCTACTGATTCTATTAGCCTCTGGACTGCACTGTTAGAACATTTTGTTTGAAAAGATTAATCAGTTACAGTCGAATTCATTTCAAGCTCTTGCAGTTATAGCACCTTTGAAAAGAGCCAAGCAAGAATTGTGATTAGATTGGGACAGGTAGACTGGGCTTTTTAAAAGCTGAAAGATTTAATATCCTTTGTAGGTCATGCAGAGTACCCTAGAAAAGTGTAATTAATTGTGAAAATATTAGATTTTTATTCCAGGGAAACCAGCTTGCTTTGACTGTAGAGCATCTGTGTGGTTTGAGTGCAACTTTAAGAACAATAAATTTATAACCAATGGCAAGCCACATTCCAACATGCTTTATTCATGATACCAGTAAGAACTGTTAAAATGGAGATGATAATGCACAGTTGATTTTTTTTTTTTGAGGGGTTATAGAATGTCTAGCTAAGCAATTGGAAGACCAGTCAACACAGCAGGATCTTTAATGATCACTTTTCTCTTGATCCCTCTAAAGTGTCACAGCAGCTGGTGAAGTAGATTTCAAAAAAATGCCTGGTAAAGGATCAAAAAGTGTTGCTTTTGTAACATTGATTTTGTATTGTATACAAACAACACCGATATAATTGTGTTGTACTTGAGGAACTAAGTATCTTGTTTTAGGATGAAAAGTCACCTTGATAATCTGAAATTTGAGTTTTGTCAGAGTCTGTCATCACTGGTTAGTCAAAATTAATTTGCTTACTTTGCATCTGAAAATGGTGTATGTGATCTTTCTTAGCATTACTCCTTTTGGCCTTCTAAAAAAAAAACCAACCAAAAAACAACAACAACAAACAAAAAAAAAACCAAACAAACAAAACAAACAAACAAACAAACAAAACCCCCCAAAAAACCCCAAAAACAAAACAAAACAAACCACGAAACCTAAAGCCCTGGAGCTGTGGACAAGCCATTTTATTAATAAACAGGTTTTTACAGTAGCTGTTTGAAACTAGATACCGGGGGCGGGGGAGGAAAGTCAGACTTGAGGTTTAGTCTTGGAGTCTAGTGAGAGGTGTTAGAAAGTGTAACTCTGCATTATTTGGGTGCATGTGGCATAAAGCAAGCAAAAGTGCAGCTTTCTAACTTTGTCCAACAGTTTGGAAATTCCTGTTCCCTTGCAAAGCACCCAGCAAAAGGAAAGCAGATGATGTTGCCAACAGTAGCAGAATGCAATTGTCAGAAAGGAGAGAGGTGGAATATATGATCATAGTGCTAACTAGTGTTGTGTTAGGATCAAACTGTAGTTGGCTGCATGTGTACTTATATTGTACATAAGCTCCACAGGTATAAGAGGAGAAAGAGAGCAGCTGCCTTCATCCCCCTATACAAAAGTCGTGCCAGAAACCTTGTGTTGGAACAACACACTGACCAGCCTGTTCCCTTCGATAGAAGCGTACTTCTGCAACAGCAGGAGTGAAGTGGCTGGTGAACCTACACGCAGCCTTAAGCTACTGCAGAAAACCTGGGTGGAGAATAGGCAGAGCAGCTGAGCAGAGGGGGATCAGAGGGCGGGGACATGCAGGAAGTAAAGGATCCTTGGGCTGCCGCTTCTTCTTCCTCCTCTGTACAGCTAGCTGGGTGGCCAGAGAAGGACGCGCTTACCTCTTGTTTATATTGATTCTTCCTAGTCAGCATTTCAGTGGCAAAAGCAGGTATTAAGTTCAAATTTCTGCAGCCTCATGTACTGGACTTGGAAAAGTACAAGAGGTGTCAAACAGAAAACAATGCTCCCTTTGGACTTTGATGTCTGCTTTCCTTCTGCTGTGCGTTAAGCCCACAGCCCTAGTGGGTTCCCATCGGAAACTAGCACCTAACTAACTTTGGCGTGCGCGTCTCCCTCTTTTCCTCATGGATTTTACAAAGAGAGAGATCTGTCCCATATTTGTAATTGTTAATTCCCACTGCTGCTGCACTCACAAGGATTGTGCTAAAGAGGTAAGTAAGAATTTCAGCTCTGTAAAGTGTTGTAGCGACAGGAAAGTATTTTGGGGATGAATGGGAATTCTTGACAAATCTGCAGAACTGTGTTACATTTCCTTCACTTGGGTCTTCAGCTTTTAAACTTGATTCTACTTTTTTTTTTTCTCTGTAATTTTTTTAAATGTAGATTAAAATCCTGAACAGCAAGCCTGGAACACTTCCTGCTTCTGCTGTTTTCCACCTGTGTTGTTACTCCAAATCCAGTTAGTTTTTAGAATTTAGGATTGCTGAGAATATGTAGCACTACCTCTGTCTTCATTTTGGTTCATTGTAAAAGTAATATGTCACTGGTTGTATCTTCTCTTATTAAGTAAATGATATTTTCAGTATTTCTTGCATTAGAAGAAAATGTTAAACTACTGACCCAGTAATGTAGTGATCTAACTAATGCAAAATACTGTGTGTTTCTAGGCAGAAACTGTGAAAAAGGAGCTGTGGATAGCTTATACTTTGGTGCCTAAAATATATTGAAAATCTAGTGTGTTTTTTTTGAGAGTACCTAACTTGCCTTTAATGAACCAAATAACCACATAAATGTGGATGTTGAATTTCAGAATACATTTTTTTTCCCACCTGATTAAAATCTGATGAAATCACAAACTTTACCACATCTAAATAAAATATGAAATCTGTTCTCAGGCTGTGAAGACTAAGAAGACTAAGATAAGTATTTAGCTTTGCATCAGTTGTGCTTTGTACTCCCTGCATATATGACCATATTTTAAATGTGCTCTCAAAATGTGGGTGTTCAGTGGGTTTTAAATTGGCACTTCTTTCAAAAGAAGCAGTTCTGCCCTTGTTAGCTATTGCACTATCACTTCCCGTCTGTAAGAGCTAGGGCAGCAATGAAGGGAACCAGAGTAGGGAGCTTCATCTCAGTGGAATCTGCTGCAGGCTTTTTGGGTTGGATTTGTTTCAAGTCTGATAAACACCATGATCTGGTTCATTATGCAGCTGTATAAACGCGTGTGCCAGCAAAAGGGCGGAAATGACATGGGTGCGGGAATGGGAGATGGAGAACAGGGGGCTGCTGCTTTCAACAGCGCTGCCAGTTTATGCTGTTTTAGATGGTGGCTTGAGAAAACACTGACTTTCACGTGCGCCTCTTATGCCTATCTACACTTTAGGGTTTTTTTTCTCCCCTGCAAGAGCTCTTCCTTCTACTTTAGCAATTTCAGAGAAAATGCTAGTGCGATTTGGGTGTTAAATTCTTATTAAACTGCCACTGAGGAATAGGGCTAGTAGATTAAAAGATTTGAGTTGTCTTGTGATTCTTTTAAGGAGTTTGGGGACCAGAATATAACAATGTGGCCATCTTGCAGAAAGTGTGGTGAAAACTAGGAAATACTGAATGGCTTAGAAGGTATTTGAGTGCTTTTGGGTTCAGAAACTGATGAATGTATGCTTGGCTGCACAGCTCACGTGCTCTTAAGGACAAATCAAGGTTATGTGAATTGCAGGACCTGGCCTCCCTTTGGTTTCTCTGGGATGACTGATTAAGGTGTGTAGGCAGCTCTAGATAGAAAAGGGCTTCCTAATTTATTGATTTTTATTGTACATAGTATCCTGTCTTTTTATGTGAAATAGTACTTGGAGGAGGGGAGGGGAAAAAAGTGGTTTTAGAAGCTGATGGTGCTTAAGTGGCCTGAACTTCAGTATAAGGGGTGCTTGGCCAGCACTGTAGGCTAGACTTGGGCATCCCTTCTCATGGACTGGGGAACAAGCTGAGGCATAGGTAGCTGCTCGAACACTGAATCCTCTGTTGGTTTTAGGCCCTAGTGTGAAGTTCTCCCACATTTTCTGAGGAGCAGCTAAGAACATGCAAGCTATGCTGGAGGAGGCTGGCAGGACCTTCTCTTTAACTGAACTCTTGGTTTGCAATTCATAAAATGGAGTATTTTAAGATATCCCTCATGGAAAGGCCTGAAGATTTATGGACATGTATTTAATTTCTTACAGGATAGAGAACACAAGCTAGCAGACTGAATCACCGATTTTAAAATCCGTTCTTAGCTTTGTCTTCATAGGCTTTTTCAAGAGCAGAGCATGTGGTAAAGTAATTAACAAGAAAACTCCTATTCTGGCTTCATTATGTTAATATTTTGCTGTAGCAGTTGGCTCACTCAGTTTTTACTTTTTTCTAACAAGAAATTGTCAGAGATCTGACGTCTTCCTTCTGCTGCCACAGTGCAACCGAACATACAGGCAGGCTGCTGTGATGTCTGGGGCTGGAGCTGTTAAGGAGCGTTAGCTGTGTTAAAATTCGGCAAGTTTAGATACAGATATACAATAAGCAGGTGAAAAATTACTGCATAGTTTACGTACGTCTATATAGGAGAGCATTTGATTATGTATAGAAACTTCTACATATATGAACCTGAACTGAGACCATGTTAAGTTTAGTCATAATTAAAGGTGGGCATGTCTGACTAGTCTGCTACATAAGCAGAGACACATGCAAGCAGGTACTTGATGCCAGTACTAAACACTGAAATGAGTTTTGTTAACTCCCTATAGAGTGTAGTGCTCTGCTGTCCTGAAAGGAAGCTGCAGATTTATGGTACAACCTGGTCACAGTATTCAGCTTGCCCATCCAAACTTTGGTCTGGTTTCTTACCAGCTGAGGTGCTGATCTCCAAGTCTTAATGTTCAGTGAAACTTTAAAAAGCATTAAGCTAATGCTCACTGACACGCTGAGGTTTGGGGCTTATTCTAGTCACAATATACTCCTCACTTCTGTGGATTTCGATTGGTAGGATTTCCTAAGAGCAAGTTTTAGAGGAAAGAAATAGAACACCAGAATGCTGTTCTAACAGGAATTTTTTATCAAGTGAAAAACTGTGCCTGTCTTTAGGTGTTTGCTTCTTGTCTTTTTAAAAAAATCCAGATACACCACCTTTGTAAAACAGTGACAAATAGTACTGTTGTCCACTGAAAGACTGCTTCTGCCCCAGTCTTGTGTTTGCATCTGTTAAAGTTGATGTTGACTCTGCCCTCTCCTGGAAGAGTGTGCTACAGAGTGTTTTAGGTAGTGAGCATATGAAATCAATAAACTGCCATGTCTGGCCAAGAGAAAAAAAAGTATCTAAATGTAGATGGAAATTGTTATCTTAAGTCTTCATGTTTAACTAAATGAAGATCTGTTGTTGCAAAGGCTCTTGTTCGGAGGCTAGAACCTTCGTTTCAAGGCTCGTTTCCCCACTGACAATAGAAGAAGGTGAAAGGATTGTTTCTTGAGGTCCCCGTTTGGTGGGCAGCAGGGTCACATAGGACATCAGGAAAAGTACTTTCTGGCTAGGACATGAATCATGATGTTCTTGTATTACTGTTTCATTTATTTCTGTACTTCAGACTCTGTGGTTTTCAGTTTTTGGTCAGTTGTGATTTAGCAGTGACACAGGGTCAGATGTATCAACTGTAGGATTCAGGATTGCTTGACTTGAAATCGTGGGCTCTTCATATAACAGAATTGGAACAGGATGCCTTCATCCTCTCTCATTCTGCTGTCTTAAATACAGAGTTTGAAGCTAAAGGCTGAACCAAGTAAAATTGGTTGCCAAATTTTGCTGTTGCGGACAATTGCCCTTGAAAGAGAGCTTCTGGCCATGATGAAGTGATGAAGCTTGGCGCTCTGCCTGCTGTGTTTTGCAGAATTCCCAGATGGTCGTATCTCATGGCATGTTTGCTTTATTGATTTGAGTAGCAGGCCATACTTGGTTTTTGTTTTGCTCTCCCCCAATTGATTTGGCATGTATTGGAGAAAGGATTGCTGTGTGGCGTTTAGGACTTTTTGTAAAGGTCTGTATTGCTAAGCTCATTTTCCTGAACTCAACAGCAGCAATGCAAGTGTGGTTCTGGGGAGAGCAAGATACCAGAAGGTTTCTTTTTTTTTTTTTTTTTTTTTTTTTTTTTTTTTTTTAAATCATTGGAGAAGCTTTTTAATGATCTAGTCAAATCATTCTGGGCTAAGGTTTTTCCTGTAAAATCAATCTATGCCCAAATTACTTCATATAATGGCATGTTGGAAATGTTCTGGAGAAGCAACAGAATCCTTTGAAGAATTAAATTGATTATGTGGATTTGTGCATTAGTGCTATATAGGAAATACACCCTTCATTCACAGTCCAGTCTGTGTACAAACCAGCATAGAAACCAGACGTGTTCTCCTATCATAACTGAAAACCTAACTGCCCAAGGCTTCTGCTATGCAAGTGTAACTGAGACATACTGGGGGGAAATGTTTGCAAAAGTCACCAACGAACAAATGAACAGTAAGATTGGGGGCAAATTTATAACTTGCAGTGTCAGGGAGTTCAGGCCAGTTATCTGTTGAGTAAAAATAGTTGGTCTGTAAGCACAATCAGACTTAAACCAAGTAGGCCTTCCAGTTTCTCTCTTGCTTGTGTGTTCCAGGGTGTCAAGCCAGCCAGCTTTGATAAAGTAGCAATCCCTGAAGTGAAGGAGATTATCGAGGGCTGCATTCGGCAAAACAAAGGTGAAAGGTAAGTACTTCCTTTTCAGATAATGTCCTACTAGCTGTCAGAGTTGCTTATCTGTGATGATACCAAATCCAATTAGTTCCTGGGTTTTTCTGTGTTCTGAGGAAAAGTCTGAAGCTTCTTTCTTTGGTAGATTCTTATTCAATGGTCGGTTTGGAGAATTAAGTGTCAGGAAATGTGCAAATGCTATAGTAACCATCCATGTCAGTTTATTCAGAAATGCTACTGCTTTTATGAAAACTTAGTCAGCAACATAGTGGAAGACAGTTCTTCAGGGTTCCTCGGTATTTGGATTGTTGGGTTGGTTTGTTGTTCTGTAATCTTTTTTTTCTGTCCCTTTGATTTGGTTGGCCTTTATGGCTGTGGTGTTTTTAAGTTCTTGCTGCTCATTTTCAGAGAATAAATTGGAGGGATTATCAGGCAAGCATATTCCTTAATATTTTATGAAAAGCTAATAACTGTGCTTTCTACATTCTTTCCCCATACATTAGGTATGCTATTAAGGACCTTTTGAATCATGCTTTCTTCCAAGAAGAGACTGGAGTACGGGTAGAACTAGCAGAGGAAGATGATGGAGAAAAAATTGCCATTAAACTCTGGCTGAGAATTGAAGACATAAAAAAACTCAAGGGCAAATATAAAGATAATGAGGCAATAGAGTTTTCCTTTGACTTGGAGAGAGATGTCCCAGAGGATGTAGCACAGGAAATGGTAAGTGGTGGTGGTCTTACAAAGCATTGGAAGCACTGCCGTTCTCCGAGAGTGAAAGGTAGTCTGTCTGTCTCTACGGTCTAGAAAGAAGATAGCTTCAGAAGTTTGTGAATGCAAAGTTAGTGCCAGAGAGCTGTAGATTATGTTGTAGCACTACGACAGTGGCTGTCTCTGACAGTCTGAATTCTGTGAATATATCCTCCTTCAGGTGGAATCTGGCTATGTCTGTGAAGGGGATCACAAGACAATGGCGAAAGCTATCAAGGACAGGGTATCTTTGATTAAGCGAAAGCGAGAGCAGCGTCAGTTGGTGCGAGAAGAACAGGAGAAGAAGCTTGAGGAAGAAGGTAGTCAGAAGCAGCAGCTGGAGCAACAGCAACCATCAAGTGCTTCCCATGCAGGGTCAAAGCATCCTGTATCAGTCACTGGTACTACTCCTGTGCCCACTACTTCAGCATCGGTTTCTACACAAGTGGAGCCTGAAGAACCAGAAGCTGATCAACACCAACAACTGCAGTTCCAGCAACCCAGTATATCTATTCTTTGTAAGTGTGTCTGTTTATTTAGGAACTCTTGCACTTACACAGTTCCTCCCTGCTGCCCTCCCCCTTAGAGTCTTAAACTTTTGGAGGGTATAGTAGTAAATATCTTAAGATGTTGCTGCCTGCCATTGCTGTCTGCTGAAGAAGATTAGCCTCCTAGAAAGCACAGCAAAATAAGATGCATGCCTGTGCCTTAGCTGAGCCGAGTCTTGGCACAATTCACAGTTCGGTGTCTTAGCACAAAAATAATTTTTCTTTGTTTCAAGTTAATACACTAAATGAACTGGGGTAGTTGAAGCGTGAACATGTCCTAGTTTTTGCTGCACTCCTGTAGAAACAGTATATTCTGGCCCTGCAAAAGGTTGTGTACTCCTGCACCCATGCAATTAGAGCTATTAGAAATATTTGTTAGCTTATGTTTAAGGTGGAAATGAGAACAATGTACAAGCAGTTCAGCTCATAATTTGCTTTCTGAAAAAAGGTTTCATTTTCTGTTTTACATACTATACATGAAAAGATTGATTAATGCCCCTGACTTTCTCTTCTGCTATCCCAACATTTGAACTGGTGTTTGGATAATGATGGTAGATAAGAACTTCTGTATTAGAATGCTGAAGTTAGAAAGCAAATTACTGTCTGCTCATTGAGTAATAGAGATTTTAAGTTCTCTGCCATACCTACATCAGGTGTATCTGCCAGCACAACAGACTTGGTTTATACATCTGTGTAAAACTTAAACCCTGAAAGATAGTTTATAACAGTGTGCAATTTAAGTTTCTGTTTCTAGTCCAGCCTTTTACAGGAAGCGTAGTTTGCTATTAAGTATCTTCCCAAAGAACTTCTGAAATGACTCAGCTTTTCAGAGGTTAGGGGAAGGCATATTGGAAGTAAGGAATCATGGTATTGAAGAAGAAAAAATTTGTCATCTAAAATATTACGAGAGGTAGAATGCTGTTAAGGTCCATGTGACATGGCACAAACATCAGTCTACTATTTGATCGATAATAATATCTTTAAAGCTGTGAATCCAGACTGCAGTTCTTAAAATGCAGATTTTTCTTTAACTTCTGCAGCTGATGGGACAGTTGACAGTGGCCAGGGGTCATCTGTTTATACCGAATCATGTGTGAGCAGTCAGCAGACTGTGTCGTATGGTTCCCAGCACGACCAGTCTGTCTCAACAGCCACGGGCCAGGGCTATGCAGCTTCGGTTGGCCAAGTGCAGTCGCAGCAGCATGGAGGATATCAGCCACCTGCAGCGGTAAGCCCCAATTTAGTGTTGCAAGTGCATGGAAATATTTGGTTTTGTATTTCTCTTGAAAGAGAAGGAGGAAGTCTGACAGGCAAAACTTCCATGTATTATTTTTCTTTTGCATGTGATGCTAATTCTGCATGGGATTAGTTAAGGGCCTGTTATTGCAAGGTGATTGAATCTAAGTTGGGGGGGGAAGTGCAAGGGCATAATCATCTTTTAAAGCTTTTATTTAATCTTGAGTGCATCTTAGCAGAGTGAGTTAAGGTTTTTATGGATGGAAATAACATCCTCAAAACAAGATTGTCATGAAAGTAAGAATTTAATCTTACATGGGAAGGTGGTGTGTGTATGAATTTACCAGGGATCAAGCTGTTGGCTTGACTTGAGGAAGGGATTAGAATAATATGGGCTGGTGCTTAAGTATGAAATGGATGTGTGTATTCTATGAGGCTTTGATTACAGATTCTGCAGGTAAGATTTTTTTTAACTGTTATAGAATGCTGCATGTGAGACCTTCAGACTGAAAAGACCCTACACCCTTGTTCCCAATTTTATTTCTAGCTTGCATTGATTTGCTCATCAGTTGCCATGTGTATTCCTTTTCCTCGGAAAGTCTGCACTGGGCACAAATACTTTTCCTACTATGTTCATTTGTGTTGCCCTTTTATTTTGGTACGTTTTTTTTTCCTTGGTATGTTTTTAGATCCAAGTATGAGAGTATGCAGAAATCTATTCTAAGCCTGGAGTAGAACTTCTGCTAGTGTTACGCTGTCTTCAGTGGTTCCCTTGTTGCTTGTTTTTTACACAAATACAAGTCTAAGACTGAGGCAGAGACATTATGGTATAATAATGTAGCAGTACCATAAGGGAGGTGATGTGACACGCAAGACTAAGGGTCCCTGCTTTTTTGTGGTACCTGTGGCTGTGGGCTTTATTACAGAATCGTTGGTGTTACTGTTTTTTTGGCAAACCTGCTGGTTTCACTCACAAGCAAAGCAGCTCCATCATTTTCAAAGGCACTTAGCCTGAAGAGTGTGGTACTGCTAGTTCTTGATCAAATGAGTATTTAACCTCTCTAAATAAGCACTTATTCTGGGTAAGCCGTGTTTGGATGTGTAGGCATATATTGGACCAGAAGCCATTTCACTGTCTTGGAATGGCTAACTTCCAGGCTGAAAGGCCAGGATCTTTGGAGAGGGAATGGGCAAACAAGCATGTCACAGAGGTATAGCCAAGCTGCTTAGGTCACTTTTAAAATGTGCTCATGCTATATGATGATGTGGGTGTGACCCCAGGGGGTCAACAGAATGGAGTAGAACGCTAGAGGAGCTACTAACAGTTTGTTGAGAAGACAGAATGACAAGTCAAAATATTGACAACTGAATAGATAACCTTAAAAAGAAATAGAATGTAGTTCAGTCAGGACAAGAACAAGATTTGTGCTTAAACAAAAATAATTAGCTACACAAGTACAGGATGAGCAACAATTGACTAGGCTGGAATTCTGCCAAAAAAGTAAGGGATTACATTGGACCACAACCTGAACATGGTCAAAAACATCATGCTGTTGTGAAAAAGGCAAACATCATGTTATATGAAATAGTTCCTCTGCTCTTGGCCATTGGTAAGTCTATACTGGATACCCTGCTTGAGCAAAGCTGAGAGTGAATTGGGAGAGAATTCAGAGGACAGAAACAAAAAAATCCCCACTAGAAATAAAGAAAATATGGTTTGTGGAAGACTGAGATAGCTGAGCCTATGAAAGATGGGCTTGAGGAGAGAGAAAGCTGTAAAGGCTGCTGTAAAATAGGAGGAGGCTAATCAGATCACAATATCGTTCAAAGAAGAAATAATAAGCCTAAATTGCTGCATGGAATGACTGTTTGAGAAATTGTTTGGTTTTTTTCTAACTAGTAAGGACAGTTAAGTACTTCAGTCTCCATCACTGGACATGTTTCTGAACGGTGTAGATTAGAGTCAGGAATGACATATGTAACTAAGTCCTGCCTTGGAAGAGATGAATAAATATGGATGAAGTATTTTTTAAACTCTTTTTAGTTCCCCTATGCTTCTCTCCCAATTTTTTGAGTACTCTAGCAAAGATTTCTCACATCAGAAGTCTTTAAAATCAGATCTCCACTGGCTATTTTGAGCTTTTTTCCCTGGAGGTCTGTATTTGATCTGAGTTATATTAAAAAAAACTGTGGATTGCATCCAGGAGAGGCATAGACCATTAAAGAAGGAAAACTTTTAGCTGAAGACTGTCTCTTTAAAACCTCATGTTTCCTTCACTTAAAAAAAACTCTAATGAAACCCACAACACCAAAAAAGCAATAACAAAAAAAATTCCACCAAAACACTCCCAAATCTAATTCTGATTCTTCCAGTTTGGTTGGATTTTGACTTATGGTGGTCTTGGATTGTGGCAAGATTACAAAATCCTGCCCAGTGTCTGGAAGATGTTTGTCGAAGATGAGTTTTACTGAATTTTCCACACACTAATCCAACTTCTTTCCACAATTTATGTTGCAGAATGTGTAATGTTTAAATTTTTGTGGTAATGTTTTAGTTAATAGAAAACAAGCTGCATACGGTGAATCCACCTAATTCAGGCAAGGAGGTGTCCAAGCAGAGAGACTGGGTGAGGTGATCGTTATCAGCATGCATCCACTCATTAAACTGAGAATGGATGCTCATCAGTATCTGTTCAGGCTTTGTTTTATTTTTTCATGTCAGACTACCAGGTGCTATAAGTACACGGAGCATGGGCTGCATCAGTGGCACTAGAGAAAATATTCTCTCCTGTCTGATCTTCCTTCCACATGCTTCTTGTAGAAGGGTTCTAGGGAGCTTCCCACACTGCTCAGTAACCGAAGGCAAGCTTGGGTCCTCAGAGGTGCACTTAGCCTGTTCCCAGTGTGTTGGCAATCATTCAGCGCTCTCATATCTCCTTGCACACACATTAGTCAGTATTGGGCCTCTCATTGTATGTCTGTATTTCTTTTCTACCTCATTATAGTTTTTGCTGGTTGTTGTTCATTTTTTTTTTTTTTAATTGTTCAATTCTAAACTTTTGTTTTCCTCCTTTAGCCTCAACGTGGTCGTAGCATGTCAGTTTGTGTTCCCCACCTTCCTGCTCTTCCCTCTATGTCCTGCATCCCTCTCAGTGCTCCTTGCACCCCACCACCAGCGCTGTCTGCACCTCTTTCTCCCTTCTACCTTCGGACTGTCCCTGAAGAAACCTTTGCAGAAAAGCTTTCTAAAGCCCTGGAAAGTGTCCTGCCCATGCACTCTGCCTCTCCACGCAAGCATCGACGCTCCAGCCTGCCCTCCCTCTTTGTCAGTCCTGTATGTGTTACCATTTGCCTCCTGGCACAGTAAGATAAGTTATCATTAAATACATCCTGGGTTTTGGGCATTTTTTAAATGAGAAAATGAAGAGTTGGTTCCTTATACTGTGCTGCTGGAATGTTCATCTTTTATTTTTGTCTAGGAAGCAGTACACAAACATTATCAAACAGTGGCTGGCCATTTGTATTTTTTTTCTGTATTTTAGGATACTATAAATGTAAATGACCCAGTTATACCACAGAAGGTAAAGGGGAGAGTAGTTCTTATCTCCTCAGGTCAGAAGACCAGCTTCTAAGCAAGCATTGAATGCTAATGAAGCCCTGCACAAAAAAAAACAAAAAAAAAAACAAACAAAAAAAAACAACAAAAAAAAAAAACCCACCAGCTTTTAAAGTGTGGTTGCTGTGGCTGGGTATTCTAAAAGCATTGACTGGCTGTGCTATTCATACCAGAAATCCTGAATGTGAATACTTTTGAAGATTTTTCTGGAAGTTTTAATCAGGCAGCCGAGCTGCTTCTTGATGGAGAAAAAGCCATAGTTTCATGTTTCTCAGAAAGTCATATGCAAGATAGGAAGTAGTCCCTTTTCAGTGTGGGGCTTCAATTAATACAAAATGAACTTTGAGAAGCACTGATCTGTAAATGGAGTGGAACCAGTTTTCAGAACATAAGAAGAATTATTAATCTCTAGGACTTGTTCTTATTGGTCAATATGGAAATTTGCTGCTGCTTTTCTGGCAAAAAAGGGGCTGGGGAGAAAGAACTGTGGAAGTAGTAACTTGAAAAAGTCATAAATGCCATCTGTCTAAAAGACAATATATTTGGTACTGACTTGCCATTTTTTTTTTTCCTTTAGGGTAGACAGTACGTTGTCTCTCAGCACATTTGTAGGCAGAGATGGCAAATTGCAGAACTACTAAATTGTTTCTCTTACACAGAACTCTTTAGTGAAATTTTCCCTAAAAACCCTACAAATCTTAAGTAAGATGAGCCTTATCTGAAGTAGTAAATCAGATGGAGTGGAATTGCCTGAGGACTCTGCTGTTACTAAACTTGAAAACGTGTTATTGTCCAGGCAAAAGTTAGATTTGTTTCAGTGAGCGCTAATTTGCTAGTGAAAATATATGATCAAAAGTGATCAAAGGGATCAAAAGAGTTCAGGTGATCAACTGGCAGAATCTTGAGGCACTGCAGTTTTATTGTACTTTTTTTTTTTTTCCTAGCTGTGGGCTGCAATACTTCAGTTTTGTCTCACAAGGTTTCTTTTTGCTCCCTGGATAGCATACAGGACACTAGCACTGTGTGTTTTGTTTTGTTGGATAACACTGAGTTTTAATGTCATTTTAGCTTCTAAGTGCAAACTAGGGGCTCTGAATTGCTGCTGCTATCAAGTTCTAAATTTTCATATTCCCATATGGCAGTAACCTCAGGGATTTGATTGGATGTCAAGCACTGATCATGATGGATAGCCTGGAACAATAAATCTCACTCCATTGTCAGGAGCAAAACTTGCTTCTTTTTGTGAATTATTGGAATTGGACTGGAAAAGCAGCTCTAACACCAGCAAATATTTCCATGTGTAGCTATGCCTGCCACGGATGTATTTAATGGCTATTTACGACTCACCTAAATTTCCTAAGTACTGTATGTTTTTGACCATGAGTTGAGTAGTCATTCTATAAAGTTACTTCAGAGAACTGCCTAGTGAACTGTGCATGTTGATGTGCTTTCACTTTTAATGTATGAATTACCTGTCTTGTTCATGTCAATACAGCCTCAGCACCCGCGTGGGGGAACACCAACGTTCCCAGATTCACAGATATTTTTCCCAACCGTTCATGAACGGCCGGTGTCTTTCTCTCCACCACCTGTCTGCCCGCCGAAGGTGGCAGTTGCTCAGCGGCGCAAGAGCACCTCATTTTTGGAAGCCCAAACTTGCCACTTCCAGCCATTGCTGAAGACTGGCCAGAGTTTAGTTCCGCCTGGTGGTAGTCCCACCACCTGGACACCAGAGGCATTCGTTATGCTGGGCACAGCAGCTCAGAGAGTCGCTGGAGAGCCTCTGCATGTGCAAGTTAATCCTGTGTTTGAGCCAGCTCCTGTCCACAGTGACTATAGATCTGGACCAACACCTCCAGAGGATGCTCACTACAGAATGCATTCAGAAGCTGTATATTTGGTGGGCATGCACTATCCATCACAGGTATCGGAGCAGTATGATCAAATAGCTTATAACTCTCATGTGACTGAACAACATTTGAAGCAGGTCTCTGAGTCAAACCATGGGCAAGGTGGTCCTCCACAAAGCTCTGTGTTCGACTTTCAATCGGGGCAAACGTACCTGGCAAGACATGTTCAGAACCTGAGGCTGGATTCTGGGATGGGTCCCCTTTCTCCATTATCCAGTGTTTCAGCTCCTCTGAGTGCAGATCCTGCTCAGATGACGTTCCACCAGGTATTTGTTCCACACTCTGCCCCAGCTGTGCTCTCTCACGGTGGTGATGGCAGAGCAAGCTGTGTCTTTGAGTTCCATGTGCACACACCGACTTCTGCTTCAGCAGAAGGGGCAGTTGTACCCCAGCGGGCCTACAGAAGTCGCCGGGGCTCTATGGAGACCAGTCAAGAGGAATCCACTCAAGGCATAGGGTCGCATGGTCGGCTTCAGCCTGTGACAGAGGAGCAGTGTAACTATCTTGGCCCTGAGTTAGCAGGTCCCAGGGGGGGCTCTGCCAGGCGGAGCTGGCCAGAAGGAAGCCCAGAATACTCCAGTGATTCCTCACAGCTGACTTCCTCTGACACTGGCGATTTCCAATCTCCTCCCCCTACAGGAGGGTCATCTGCTTTTGGTTCAGACTTCTCATTGCCCATTGTTCAGCTGCCTCAGAAGGTATTGCAAGAGTCGCAGCTCTTCATCTGCTTCCCCCAGGGAGCCTCGACTCAGCAGGCCTTGTCCACCTCGCTTTCATCAGGACCACCTGCACTCTACCCTCAGGTTACAGGAGCAAACCCTTCCAGAATCTCTGCTTTTTACAAGTCATATTTTGTATTTAAAGGGGAGCCTTGCTCTTAGACTTGCTCCGTGTGGTTCTAAGTATTAGCAGTCATGGAGATGTCTTTCCACCACATCAGTAGTGTACAGGTTCTCTTTAACTTACCAGGTTGCAATGAGATGATGATGCATCAGCAGTCACTTGGTTTGTGTTAGAGAAGCTTCAGCTGAAATATTGGTAGGGCTTTTGCATTGAGGGTAACACATGGTCAGTGTTCTTCCTGGGGCTAGTTCTTCTTTTGGCAAGAGACAGCTGGAGTACCAAAATGGCTCGTAAACAATGGGTTTAATGAAATGTATTCCTCATAGTTCGAATCAGCAGTGATAGTAAAACGTGCTTTGTATTTTTGTTGCTGCTCCTTAGCCATTTAATGAGAATGTGTTATTTGAAGTCAAACTCTTGTATGAATCTATAATGTTACTTCATTAGACAGTAACAAGGTTAATTTGGTGACTGCCAAAAATGCAAGAGCTAGGCTTGGGTGAAGAAAGTGGCAAGAGAGGAATGGAAGGAGCTGTGTTAATGTATGTGTACATGGATTTGGAAATGTACTTGTAGGATCATGAAAGAAACTTAATAAGCCAAGCAGTAAATTAGTGGCCCAAACAACTGTTGCTGATAGGTATTGTTTCCTTATAAGCCTAGAATATGGTGTCCTTTTAAAAAGCAAAATCTGAGGCCTGAAGTTTAGTTTGGAGGCACATGTTTTATCAGGATATGTGGTGTTTGCACTTGTGAGTCAGTAACGCATTTGTACGCCGTGATTGTGAGGTCTATGTGTATATACACTGTGTGTAGTCTGAAACTTCTCATAAGATGACTTCTTGTGAAAAGGGAGGAATTGCTTTTACTCCTGCTCTTGGAATTAGGGGCTCTCTGACATCTTAGTTATTGGAGTATTAGCAAATTTGGGATTTGTGTGAAGGATGTGGAGGAGAATCATTTTGCTTTTTGTGGTAAAAACAAGAACTAAATATCTAAGGCTTTCTGTATGGGATAATAAAAATATTTTATTAAAGCTGAAACAACTTTAATTACTAAAACAGCTTTAATTTTAATAGGTAGTATTTTTTGTCCTGTAGGAGAAATTGAAGAGCGAAGCTACTATGCAAGAAGTTTATAAACTACATGGAGATTGCTTTTCTATAAACAACTTTGTTAAAATTCAGGAAGGGAATTCTGATGTCAAAAACATCTGGAAAACACAATAAGGGATCAGTTTTTATAGAGTATAAGTTCTGAGGTCTTTAATTCATTAAAAGATTAGAATTTGAAGCACAAACTGAGTCAATGTGAACAGATGTTACAGCAGTGGGAGATAACGTGTTTAGATCCTAGCCAGTAAGGACCTCAAGCTTCTAAAATAGAAATGAAAAAAATGGTTCTTCATTGGCAGTCTGCTTTCTCCAAAATTTCTCTAATTAAAAAAGTTGTAATTTTAATAAACTTGTTCCCAATACGCTCCTGCAAGCTGAATGATCACAGCATTAAGGAATTTTAGTAGATATTTCTGATATGGTACATATGCACCAGATATCGTTCTTACAAAGGCAGTTTACCAAAGTGGTGCATGCTCAGGGAACTCGTCTGGAGGTCTTTGTCTAGTTGTCTCCCAGGAGCTGATAAGAAATATAATTATTACAAAAATAATAATGAAAATCCATTACATTTTCCCCTGCATCTTCCACATCCATTTATATGCCACTCATCTATTTTTTTTCATTGCTTATTTGAAAACTGTGTCTTAGCTAGAACGTGAACACCTATTATTTTTCCATATGCAGTTCTCGGTAGCCTTTGAATGGTAGTGAGTCTGGAAATGATTTCTAGCTTGTATTTTTACATGCTTCTGAAGGGGAACTCATGACATGTACATGTACTAAGTACTTTGTTACTTGTCCAGAATTCTATATATCTTTGGATTTTTTTTAACAGTTTTATTTCCTTCTAGCCTCCTTTTATCCTCCCCACCTAACTGTGTTTAGAACACATGTAAAGGTAAAACTTAATGCCTCTATTTCCAGTTACCATTCCAAGGCATCCTGCTCTTAAAGCATCGTCAGTGGAAGAAGAAGCTGGTAGGCTGGTCTGTCTCATGTTCAGGGGCACATGGGTTGCAAAGGCCTATTGCTTGTTTTGGAAGACTTAAAATGGAGTTGAGTACTTTTCCAGGTTACTCTGATTTATTCTGGTTGTTGTAGTGTAATTTGGCCAAAAATGACTGCCTGTCCAAAAGGACAGCTAGAAACCTGTTCCAACCAGATCATTCCAGGTAGAAATTATTTCAACTGCCTGCTGCAGAAACCGTAGGGATTTTAAGCTGTTTATCTGTCTTTTTTTACTCCTCCAGACACAGGTACAAGGCCAGCCAGCCTCAAGCAGTGCATCAGTGCCATCCCAGCCTACCCAGCACACTCAGCAGGTAAGATGACAGTTCCTAATCCCAGGACTAAAATAGCTTTACTGTAGGATTCTGGTGACTCTAGTTGACCACCTCTCTCCCCCTTTTCAACCCATAGTTTTGGACAAAAGCAAAGGAATGCCCTGGTTCTCACCCAGTCTAACGTTCTGTGAGAGTTATTTCATCAGTCTTTTGAAATATGTTTTTAGAATCACATTAACACTTGTTTTCATGTGTCTGTCTTCCCCAACTTTCACCTGAGCTTGCAGTAGTGGCCCCGTTCAAGGGGAGTCATGTCAGGATTTGTAAAGCTAGACTGTCTAAACAGGCAGACTTCATTCTCATGGCTTCTTAACTTCTTTAACTGGAAATACTATCTTCTGCAACATCCTCTTCTCATAGCTGCCTTTTCTTCCTTTATAGAATCTTCGTTCTTGTTTTCACAGGTGAAATAATTCTTGTGGCAAGATTTGGTGCTGATAATGGAGTTGTGATAGTAATGCAAATAAGTAATTGCTAAAGCTTAATTGGCTTAGTATATTCAGAAGAACCATTGATGTTCCTTATGAGGGACTGAAAAGTAAAATTTAAAGAGGATATGCTTCTGTGGAAAAACTTCCGTGGGGGGACAAAAATAGCTTCTGCCTCTTTTCCCTACTACAGAATGCACAGCAGCCAGCCTCTTCCCAACAGCCTGGACAATACCAGCTGCAGCAGCCATCAGTTTCTGCTGGTGCCCCTCCCACACAAACTGTCTCTCAAACTCAAACTTCACAGATTATGCCAATGCCTCAGGCAGCAGCTGGGACACAGGTAAATAAAATTATTTCACATGTGGTAGTTGTAATTGAGAGAGGGGTAGCACTTCCCTGTGCAAAGATCTTTAAATTCTCAAAAATATCATGAGGCATATTGATGAGTGGTACATCATGTATGAACTTTCAGGAACTTTTCATTTCTCTGCTTCCCATACACTGTCTTCTGCACCATTATGCATGTAAAACATTCACTTATTCAGGTAGTAAACTGCAAGGACTGCCTTCTTCACCCTGTCATCTTATTCATCTCTTCTTCACTCCCTGGTCAAGAAGCTTCTGTTACTGAGTATTACTTCATTTTGGCTCGTAGCTCTATCTTGAACATGCAAGCCTTGATTTTTGTTTGTAAAATTGTTGTTTTGTTGCTCGTTCATCTAAACTGCCTTTCCAGTTGCATTGTTTGCTGGCTTTAATTGACATATCCCCTGCCATTTTCCTGAATGCTGGCACAGTGGCTTTTCATTCTCCTTGGCTTTAGCCCCCATAGCCAAAGCTGACGGATTTGTTGAAAGATTTGCACTTCTTTCCTGTAAGAAGGCAGGCTTGGCTCTGGGGGCAGAGTTGAGGAGAATTCAGCTTTATTTATGTACAAGTAAGTGCTTCAGGGTATTCAGATGTTGCTCTTTCACCGTTTGCTGCGGGTGTCTGTTTCAAGAGCCTGTTGAGTTCTTCAAGGGAAGTGTTGTGAAGTGAGGACCTTTTGGAACTCCAGCCAACTTCCTAGCCACTATGCCAACTGTGCTCTGCGCCCACCTTAACAGAGTGCTGTAACTTGAATAATTCTTTCTTTGACTAATGTATAAAAACTCTGCTTTCTGCAACCCTGCTTTAAAAAAAAAAATCTATCTCTATTTCTCTTTACCTCCCCAGCTTCCTGTTTCCCAACCAGTGTCGATCATCCAAGGCGAGCCTCAATTACCTGTTGCAGCACCTTCTCTCCCTCAGCCTTCAGTTGCCCCATCAGTCCCCATCGGCTCTCATTTCCTACCTATGGGACAGCCCTTGCCAACTTCCATGGTTCCCCAGTTCTCAGTCTCTCAGTTGCCTGTAGCAGCTCCTCATGTGTCAGTGGCTCAGCCAGGTTTCCAGTCACTGCCCATTTCAATGGCAGCTGGCATGAATCAGCCATTGCTCACATTGGCAACGTCTGCTGCAGCAACTGCTGTCCCTGTAGGACCAACCGCTGTCCCTAGCCAGCTTCCCCCACTGATGCAGCCTGTAGCTCAGTTGCCCAGCCAGGTTCTCCTGCAGCCGGCTGTCCAGTCCGTGGGATTGCCAGTCAGCATTGGACAAGCTGCTGAAGCTTCTCTTCCTGCTGGAGATGCTATTTACCAGGTATTGTTGCAAGCCAGCAGAGCTCCTCTCCACAATTTACCCGTTCCTCGGAGGTGCCGGATCTGAACAGTGTGCCCATGCCAACTCACTTCTCATGAGAGAGCCTCAAAGCTGCCTAGATGTATTCTGTTGTGTGGGAAAGGAACATTATAAGGAGAGCTGAAAGTTAAAAAGCCCATTGGACACCCTGGTGTTTTGAGCTTTTCATATTTGGCAAAGGAATTTGTCTAAAATGACAGGGTCATAGTGCAGGGCTTAACCATTGTGTGGAAGAGGACAGCTATATATCAAAGAGATCTGTCAACTTGGGGCGGGGAGGGGGAAAAGCCAAAAAAATATATTTTTAAAAATGGAAGAAGTGTGTTGGAAAGAAAATCAATGGCAGTGCATTTTGGCATCGTCAGTATTTCATTCCAAGTCTGGGAAGGGATGGGGATGGAGAGATGTGGGTTTTCTAGAAATAAGTCAAACAATTTGGACCTTGAATATCACATAAGTACCAGATGCTAGGTATGAAATATCCTGGTGGGCACAGACTGCTTCAGCCATTTTGTGCGATCACTGTGAAAATGGCAATCTGAATAGTGACAAAAGTAATGACTCAGCATATGATTGTTATTCTAGAACAAAAATTGTGTAAGTGTAGAAATATCTCCTCTGGGTTTATAAGGAGTGCTGTAGAATAAAAACTGAGTGTAGGCTTGTCCCTTGGTTCCCGACTCAGCTCATCGTGAGAGGACAGGAAGAACACAAGAGCATTATTTATTGCTAGTCTTTGAGAATCAGCAGCAGTTGTGTTAACATTTCAGGCTGAACAAATACTGCTCAGAAAAATTCCTCAAACTAATTTCAAGTCTTAGGCCTTAAACTATTAAGCCAAATAGGCAACTGTGAGAGTTAGGAGGTGAAGACTGTGTTGCTAAAGACTTGAGTGGGAATTTGCTTGTTCAAACACGGTGCCTTGCAAACTGAGCTTTGGCTACATGAGCAGTTTGCTCTGCTTCTCTGTGAAGATTCAGGGAACACTTGAACAAATACAGAAAGTTGGAACATGCCCCCTGAAACTGTTACTTTTTTTTTTTCCTCATTAGCTCTGACATTCACTAACTTGACTTCCTCATTTCTGTTACAGGGCTTCCCATCTCGGCTGCCACCTCAATACCCAGGGGACTCGAACGTTGCCCCTTCCTCTGCTGTGCCCTCTGTGAGCATTCCTTCTGCCGTCCTGTCCCCTCCCTTGCCCACAGATGCGGTGGCCCAGCCGGGCTATCTGGCTCCTGGCGCTCAGCCGTACGTGGAGCAGAACGTTTTGGTTCCCGTGGGCAGCCTAGGAGGACAGGTTCAAGTGCCCCAGCCTACAGTGAGTTTAGCACAACAGGCCTCATCTGCCTCCTCTCAGCAGGCAGTTTTGGAGGTAAGTATGTTGAGTATGATGTAACAGTACATTTAGGGCCCTTGAATTATGCAGTGGCGTGTGTTTGAGGAACTAATCCCTTCTGTGCTTGGCTTCAGTTGGAAATGAGTTCAGTTCGAATGACCTTTTTCTTATGCAGAATGTCAAGCCAGTGTGGGGACCTTGTTGCCACTGGCTGTTCTGTTGGGAAGTGAGTGTGCATCTTGCAGGCAAACACCTGTTAACACTTCACTTCTTGCTAGTACTGTAGAACATTTTTTGCCATATCCAAGACAAACTGCAACTGACAGACTTTGAGAACCTGTTGTTAGGCCTGTTCCCCACAGTGTTAATTCTCACTGGGGAGAATCTGAATCGTCTGCCTGTTCTGCATTGGCTGGCCTTTTGCACATTCTGTTAGTAAGTCTGGCTGCATGGCAAACTGTAGTGACATGTAGCAGTAGGAAGAATGGCTGATTTCCTCTCCCCGCACCTCCCTACGTGATCATTTGATTTGCTGCAGTTTGCTCTAGAATCTTTTGTAAATTATAGCTGTCCAGATGCCAGCTGTTTGAAGTTCTAAGAAGGCAGTGCTTTTAGCTTTACAGCTGACTGGGGGGGAATCAGGGGAGACTACAGGCTTGTAAAGGAATGGTGCTCTCTGAGAGTGTTCTTGATGTACGATTCTATTCGTAGGGTACTCAGGGAGTCTCACAGACTGCTTCTTCAGAGACTCTTCCAGCAACACAGCCTGCTCAGCCTACCCCTTTGGTTTCCTCTATGGATAGGTAAGCATTGTTTTCTTTTCACCAGACTGAATTTCAATGTCCTGTGTTAGGTTATTCTTCCTTGGATGATCTTTAGGTATCTTTTCACTAAGGGGTGTTCATGAGGATGTGATGAAATATACTCTTACTTGTAGAGGAAAAATAAGCTTATGAGAGGTGGAGTAAGCCTTGACTTACAATGGGGTATGAAGGGAGTAAATAGGATTGTGTATAGTAATTTAACTACTGATCCCTGTTTTGTGTTATGTGAAATGGATCATAAGCAATGTTTTTCTGTCCTTTGGCACTTAAACAGAATTAAACAGACTCCAAATAGCTTGAAAACATATTCAGAAGATGTATTTCTACAACTCAGCTTGCGGGAGAGGTGTAGCTAAGTGCTTACTGTTAGAATTGCTATTTAAACAACCCTAAGTGTGGGCAGGATTCTTCTCCCCTGCACTGCGACTAACACACACCTACTGCTATCCACAAGAGAATACCGTGGAGCAGGGTAGACTGTATTGTTGCAGTTATGGAGTGCATGGATAGTGACGTAAAGTTGCTTTTTTTTATTTTCAGTGCACATTCTGATGTTGCTTCAGGATTGAGTGATGGCAATGAGAATGTTCCAACTTCTGGTGGAAGGCATGAAGGGAGGGCTACTAAACGTCATATGCGGAGGTCTGTCCGCAGTCGCTCTCGCCATGAGAAGACTGCTAGGCCGAAACTGAGAATTCTAAATGTGAGTACTTTTAACTTTGGTTCGAGTTTGGTATGGATGATGCCTTTTTTGAGCTTGAAAATATTTAGTTTCCTTTTGAGGAATATGGGTCTTCTTCTGTGCACCCATGAACTGCCCCAAGTACACAAGCTATCCAGTGTATTTCTTCTGCTTCTGGAGTTTGCGTTCCAAAGGTTGTGTATTAAGAGCTTTTTGGAGCATTAGATAAGTCAAAATTTACTTGCTTAGCCACCAGTGATTCCACAGACCATTCCCAAATATTTGATGTATCATCAGAAAACATGACGCTCTGTGTGGCACCATTTATTAGGCTGGAAGGGAGAATGTTTGTATCAGACCAATACCATTGGCTTGTCTGAGCTTTAAAGCATGTGTCTTAGTTTATCATGGTTTTGTTTTAAGCTATTGTTTTCTCTGCTTCAGGTTTCAAATAAAGGTGATCGGGTAGTGGAATGCCAGCTGGAGACACACAATCGGAAAATGGTTACTTTCAAATTTGATTTGGATGGTGACAACCCTGAGGAAATAGCTTCAATTATGGTAAGATGCATTTCAGAGATGAAGAATTTAATCCAGTCTTCATCACAGTGGTTGTATAAGCAGCCTTATTTTCTCATTTGTGTTTCATAATCGCACTTTCATGTAGCATGGTGTGCGCTCCCCTTATTGGTACACAAGCACAAACAAACTCTGGGCACAGAGTGGTATACCAAATGGATGGTTAATACTGCATGCTCAGTTCACATGAAAATCTGTGTCAGTTTTTGTCTTAAAATTGCATGTTTCATCAAGTAAATCTACCTTTTTTTTTGCTACCTAATGTTTTGAAAACTGCAGACAACTTTCTGAAAGCATTGGGTTAAACAAATTCTGCTGACTCTTCAAAGAGTGAACGCTGCTAGAGCTTTAAAACTTAGGCTTAAGCCTTGAATTTTTTTGCTGCTGTTCTCAAATGAGATGGCAAGCTTCTGCCCTTTTAAAGACAGGAGTAGGAATCACTTTCTGGTTTCTGAAAGTTAGTAATGACTGCTGCTTTTTGTTTTCTCAACAGAAAAAAATCTCTCCTCAATGTAGAAAACCTCAATGTATAATGCTCAAGCTTAGAAAAGGACTTGCCCAGTAGAAATGTTTAAATGAGTGTACTGTTTAGCATGGAATAGAACTTCCTTTCCTTCTTATTTTTTAAAGTTTAAATGCATATTCTTGGAATGCTACAATCTGAATGAAACCGGGATAGTTTTAGTGTTACTGAAGTGAGTGGGGATGACAAAAAGCAGCATCTTTTGCCAGCTTCTTGGGCACCTGTGCCCAGCCTGGCTGGGAATCTTAATTTCACTGTGCTAAGCAAAGATTAAGGTGACAGTTTGAAGAAGTGAGATTGAATATTGTTCCATAGCAGAGACTAAACTAGGGCAAATATTCTCTGCTGATTATGGAAACAGTTGTTTTCCTCTAAGGTGTCACTGTCTTTATCCTGTGCATTAAGAATGGTGAAGAAACAGTAACATCAAGTGTAAATTATGGTCATTCAATATATTGTTTTGAAATAACTTATGGAAGATTATTGTTACTTTCTTCTCTTTACAGGTGCAGAATGAGTTTATTTTAGCAACCGAGAGAGACTCATTTGTAGAGCAGGTACGAGAGATTATTGAGAAAGCAGATGAAATGCTAAGTGAGGATGTAAGCGTGGAGCCAGAAGGTGATCAGGGTTTGGAGAGCATGCAGACAAAAGATGATGGTTTCTTTCCAGAGTCGCAGGTATGTAAAGGACAGATTACCATAGCTATTTGTATTTTCCATTTTGGGTGGTATGATTTTTCTGAGTAGAACTAGTGAGAAACTGGAAATTTATTTCTTGAGAAATGTCAAAGCTTCCTAATCAAATGAGGAGATAAACAGAGAAAGCTTCATATTAGAGTGAGAGTCTAAAATTAATTTAGAAAGCTAAACAATGTAGATCTCTTGCTCTTTGATGTGTTCTAACATTTCTGAAGCGGCTGAATCTCCTAGCAGTCTGCTAAAAAAAAAATCTTAAATGCTGAGGCTTGTTGAATTTGAGGTTATTGTGAGGTAGGACACTAAAATCCACAGCCCTGTTCTGTTCCGTAAACAGAGAGCCTGAACTCAGACTCTCTATCCAGTGAGCTGCCTAAGAGGTTGATGACTGTTAGTAAACACAGGTTTTGAAACTGGTTGCTGGAATAAGAAGTGGGGATGTTTTCTGAAATCTCTGCCTTATTTCCACACAGAACTAGTCTGAAACATCCATCTGTCTGTGGAATGTTGAAGGAAATCAGCTGGACTGCCTATTAACAGAAGTATTAAGATCAATTAGTTATATTGATATCACTAAGCTGAGAATCTCTAAAAGCAGTGTAGTTGAAATTTATCTGGGCAGAATTCCACTAGTTCAGTAATGGTGCTTGGGTCCAAGGTACTGCTTAGCTTAAATGCCCATGTTTCAGTAAGCTAGCATTTTAAGAACTGTTGTGGGTTTCTGTTTCAGAATAGAACTTTAAATTTTATCTTACTTTACAGAAATTAGAGTTCAAACAGCCAGATCCTACATCTTCCATGCCACAAAGAATAGGTAAGTCTTTTGTGACTTTTTTGAAGTTACCTTTTTCTGTTTCAGCGGATGGGTGCAGCCAAGTTTTTATTTTGTATGGAGTGCACATTCCATATTGCAGATGATTTATTTAGCTACAACAATATTTCACTAAACATTAAACTTCTTTCTCTTTAGGTGTTCCTCCTAGCTCCTTTACCCAAGTTGTCCATTCTGCAGGAAGACGGTTTATTGTTAGCCCTGTCCCTGAGAGTCGGTTAAAAGAACAGGGCTTTTTCCCATCTGCTGTTCCTGGAGGAAAAGAAACTCCAGAGATAGGTATGTTATCTAAACTCTTAAAATCTGATGGCTAAGATGTGTTCCTCAAAACCGTGAAGTTTGTTAAACTGTTGCTAAAGACCTCTTAAAGTACTTGGGGAAGTAAGACACTGCCTGTGCAGGTAAGAAGTGATTATAATTTGGGTGATACTGTGCAGGATTCTCAGGTGCAAAAAATGCTGATGAGCTCTTTGCAGGACTCTGAAACCCAAATTCTATTAAAATGATGTAAGCCTGAATTTATAATTTTTTTTTAAAAATATTATGCTGAGAAGTAAATGTGAACTTGGTCTAGCAATAGGCAATAATACCATAATGAACTTTACAGGTGGACTGACATTTTTCTGTTTCTCCAGTGGCTGCATCTCCACTACATGGTCCTGGAATGAATCTCTCCCACTCGGCATCGTCACTGAGCTTGCAGCAAGCTTTTTCTGAGATGGGGCACGCTCAAATGACAGAAGGACCTAGTACAGCTCCTCCGGTGTTCAATCAAACAATGCCACTGTTTCCACCCGCACTTTCCACCATGGCAGGCAGTGGTGCACCTCCTGCATCTGTGGCTGCTTCTTCAGTGTCTGTTTCCTCCAGCACAGGTGTTTCTCTTCCAGGATCTGTCACTTTGCCTTCAGAAAGTGCAGCTGTTGGAGTTGCACCGAGCATGAGTGTGACAAGCTCTCTTTCTCCACCTCCAGCCTCACAGTCTGGACAGCAAACGACTGGTGTCGCTTCCAGCGTGAGCGCCCCTGCTTCTTTCTCCTTAGCTACCACATCCCAGCCTGCTCAACCAGTAACTGGAGACATTGCCCCCAGTATCAGCACGCCATCATCTCTGGCACTGCCATCTACCCAGGTTCCTAGTGTCACTGGTCTTGGTGTCGTTGCACCAGCTGTGACATCTCAGTCTACTTCTCAGATAGTGAGTAATGTGGCAGCACCACAGACATCTGTTGCCCAGTCTCTGGCTCAGAATGCGGCTTTGCAGCTTCCTCAGCTTAGTAGCAGCGGCTCCATCTCCAGTCTGGCAGAGACAATAGTTGTAAGTGCTCCACAGTCACTATCTGAGAGTGGGCAGTCTATGGATAAGTCGCAGCTCTGCAGTGCAGCTGGCTTATCTCTTCCAATCTCTACACCTTTATCATCCTCAGTAGCAACAAGCATATGCGGGTCAATCCCTCAGCCAGTGATACATCCTTTACTTGTCCCATCAGGAATTACATCAACACCCGTCCTACCCCAGATTCCAGGCGCAACACCCGTGTTGCCCCAGGTTCCATTACCTGGTGTCTTACCGCAACCAGTCACTAACTTGCCTGCAGTACAGCAAACTTTGATACACAGCCAGCCTCAGCCAGCTCCGTTGCCCAATCAGCCTCATGTTCACTGTCTGGAGGCTGATGCTGATGCTCAGTCTAAAGCTCCTGGTATTGATGATATAAAGACCCTGGAAGAAAAGCTACGGTCTCTCTTCAGTGAACATGGTAACGTGGGAACAATGCATCCATCAGTATCTCTGGAGACATCATTGGTGATGGAAACTACAGTTACTCCTGGGATACCGACCACTGCAGTTGCACCAACTAAGCCCCTGACATCCGTTAGCACTTGTATACCTCCGAGCAGTTTGCCTCTTGGACCAACTGGCTTGCCAGTGCTGACACCGGTTGCCACTCCTGGGCAAGTGATCACCCCAGTCAGCTATATTTCAGCATCAAGCAGCATTGCAACAGCAGTGGTGAAACCAGGGACCTCTCTTTCAAAGCCTCCTCTTAGCAGAGTACCGGTAAGAAACGCAATGTGTGTGTGTGAATATGCAAGTATTGTGGACACAGCCCTCTTGAGCAGAATCCATTTTATAAAGAAACGTATTTATTCAGGCAGAGGTGTCTTCATTTAATGTAATACTGGAAGTTTTATGCCCTGATTGGTTTTATGTGTCTTAAGATACACGGGGTGGGTTTTGTCCATATTGGAGAAAAAAATCCTAATTCTGCCTTGTGCCTCTGAGGGAGCTCTCTAGTGGTGCTGTTAAGTTTTCCTACTCCTGAACTACAAAGACTGAAGTAACTGGGGATTGTTTGCGTTTTTGTTTTTGTTTTTTTTTGGTTTGTTTTTTTTTTTTTTTTTTTTTGTTGTTGTTGCTTTTTTCCAAACAGAATTTGGAAGGCTTGCTTTAAATAGCTTTTTATCTTGTTTATGATCCCTAGAATGGGATGAGGTAATTGATATTTCACAAAGTATTCAGAATAGCTTAGCTGTGCTTCTAATCATTAGTCTGTTCCTTGAAGGCAAGGCCAAAGGTGTCTGAAAGTTTTTGTGGGGTTTTTTTGTTATTTTTTTTGGTCTTTTTTAAAAGCCCTCTGCTTATTTGGTGCCTGGATATGCTTTTCCTTCTAAGTGTTAGATTTGTGAAGGCAAAACTTTGAGAAGTTTAAAAGATACCTGGATATCTGAAAAGAAACTTCACTTTTTACTGGTTTGTGCTGTTCAAACAAACATTGTTTCATAAAGAAATAGTCATGACTGAGAGTAACAACTTGGGATCTGTTGTGGATGTTACCTGCTTGCTAACCAAACAGATCAATATGTGAAATTACTGTCGATTTTTTAATTGGCTGCCTGTGTTGAGACAGTGCCTTTCAATATTTTACCTATTGGTAGCCCTTTCCTTTTCAAAGTTAAATGGAAATAGGTCAAAGAAACTCTCAAGTGTTTAAAAACCAAAAATCGTAATATACTGACTTATTTGCCACTCACTGACACTTTGTGCTGCTCTTTAGACAGTCCTGGAATCTCCATTCATTGGTAATCTTTCCCTCATACTCTTCTGACATGGAAGAGTGGTACTACGTGCCAAGGAAGCTGGGAAGGAAATGTAGGCACAGAGACCTTCATTTATATTGAAATGAAGTTGAGAATTAGGAAAGAAAGATTAGAAAATAATAAAAAATGGTATTGGTTCAGGAATAATTGAAGCAATTAGAAGACTGCTAATTGCAAACCTGTAATTACATAGGCCTTGGTTTAAATGTAATAGATGTTTGGAGGTTTTGATTGTCAGTGGTGGAAAAACTATCTCCTCTCTGAAGTTTTCACTTATAAATTAGTTTTTCTTTTTTCAAAGCTTAACTTTAGTTTCACTTTCTTTGTTGTTGTTGAGCTTTAAGGAGCTTACTGTTTTAGTTTTCTTGGGTTTACTAAACTCTGTATTTTATTTTGTTATGGACAACCTGTTAACCTAGACAGTTAAATATGTTTTGAATTGTCTTATTTAAAGTATGTTTTGCCTCCTGTTAATAAACTAAATTATTAACTTACCACAGCTTAAAAATTGGTTTTGCCTCAGAACAGGTAATGCTTGTGTGCATGTTCCCTGTGCACAGAAAAGCTGAGGTAATGCAACTTGTCATAGTTCCTGCTTGAAACATTTTTGGGAGCCCAGATAACTGTGGTGTGTATCTTTACCCGGCAGTTATTACTGCAATTTGAACCATTAGTTAAGCTGTGGTAACACAACTGCAAGCTAGGACTGGTTCTGCTTGTTGAGGACCAACATAGACTTTGGGCCAATGACGTATATTCAGCAGCATTTGCTGTCACACAAGGGAAGTCAGCTGACCAACTCCATAACTCATAAGGGTACCTGTGTCCTCAGATTTCAAAGTCATGGTCAAGCCTCAAGATTACAGCTGAGAATAAGAATTGCAAATTGTGTAATGGATCACTTAATTCCTAGAATTTCCCACTACCCTAACAATGGAAATAACTAACTGGAATGTGCTGTCTGACCTGGTGGGGAGGCATTGGTGCCTCCTTCTAACCCTTCCAGTCTTTCTAACCTCTTTAACCTGAATGACATCCCTCTACCCAGTTGCATGGCCTAGTCATCTTCTCTGGGTCATCAACTCCCTTGATGTTCAAAAAAAGTTATGGGTCAATAGATTGGTGTGGGAGGTCTTAATTTGTTTCTCGACAAGTGGAGTCATCCTGAGGCCTGACAGTTCTTGTTCTCAGGCCATGTTGCTTGGAACAGTTGGCCAGAAGCGTGTAGCTTGCTGTTGCTAATGGGCAGTTAACATAGATGCATTGTAAGGAGATTGAGTGCATTCTTGCACCCTTTTATAAATTAAGCTTCTTGGAAACTTAATTGCTTTTTGGAAGAATTACTGTAGCGTTTCTGGCAGACTTGAAAAGAATAACCCCAAGATACTTTGCTCCTGGATACAGCAGCTTGTTTAAAATGCAAATTGTGCCTGCTTAAAATTAATCTGGATTAAAAAATAAACCAAAAGCAAACAAATAACTTCCCTCAACTTTGATGCAAAAATCCCTAAAGACACTATGCTAACTCTCCGAGAACGAAGTCTCTACAGACAAAAATGTTGAGGCTTCTGTTGTGTGAGGTGACTGACTGTAGCTTGGTATCTGATCCGTCTGTTGTTCCCTGTCTGATGGACTCGCGTTTCCTCTCCGTTATCCATAGGTGCTACCTGTAGGTTCTGAACTTCCAGCTGGCACTCCATCCAGTGAGCCGCTGCCACCTTTTCCTGGACCTTCACTAACTCAGGTGCTACACGACTTGGCAGATTTTTGTCTGCTTCTTTTCCTTTCCAAGAGCATGTTTCGATTAAACTCTCCATTGCATGTTATTAATGTCTTGGTTTTTCTTTTCTTTTGACTGAATAACCCGTTTTGTGTAAGCGTAGCAGCCAGAGTCACTTCACGACTGGATGTGTAGCTTGCCCTTTGGGATGCTGCTATACCCAGTGTCTGAAGTACAGGACCAATTATTCGGGCTTGGGGATTTAGTATGTTAACCTGAATTTTAGAGTTTTTTTTTTTAAATGTAACACAGGTAAGTGTGTGCATAAAACTTGAATCTGTTTTATTCTTGAAAAGGGTAGAGTGATAAAATCACAGCACTTTTGGGAAGAAGTATATACTGCAATTAGATGGTAATGAAAATTTAAAAATTGATGGCTTTGCAAATTATTGTGTAATTTTTTTTGTGATTGCTACACTCTGATTTCACTAGGCTTTCAGATTTGTAAAAGGTGTTGGAAGTTTCTGATCATAAACATGAGTTGAAACGTAACTGTGGTCTCCCTTACTCAGATTCTGCCCTTGTTGCAATAGTCATCTTGTATATTTTGTGTGTAAATTGGAGAGATGGTCAGCTCAAGGCCACAAAGCTTAAATCTGTCTTCACTTCTGTTTAAAAAATAGACACACACCACCCTTGTAATTGAAAGAAGTGTATTTAGATAAAACAGTTTTATGCATCTTCTAATGCTGTGTAGTGTGATGTACCATGGGGACACTACACTTCAATATGCAAAGAAAAGCTGAAAAAAAGCCAGGAGACCATGAGATAGAGTTGTGCTGCTTTTGAAAGAAGTTTGTAAATAACCACAAAGATAACTTTCCATAGAATTATATTCAGGTTGGCACATAATTATTACCCCAATTTGATATTTAAAACTATTCAGGTGAGTACTTGCTTAAGGCTCAGAGTAATTTTGTCTTAAATCTAGTGTTTCCTGTGTACATGTGATTCTTATAGTATTAACCTCTTCACCTGTGGCTCAAGTCCACAGTGAGTAGTCTTAGAATACATGTCCATAAAGCTACAGTCAGATTGGGAGTCTGTCCTTTTATAGAAGGGAATTGTTCACTTAAGGCCTAACTATAATTTTAAAGTAATAATGATAAAATAAATACAGTATGAAAATCTGCACAACACTTACCAGCATCGTGGCCTGATTTCTTGTTTTCTTAACCACTGAGAATTTTAGTGCAGGCTGAGCTAACCTTGATCAAGTCCTCTCCATAGCACTCTGGTAATAGTCTCATCTCTTGAATTCAAGTTTTATCTGTGTAAGGGAATTTAAAATAATTTAAAGGTTATTTTAGTTCTTTACTAGCTGTTCCTTTTTTGGGATTTACAGTAGCATGATGAGAACTTTTCTCAAAGGATTTAAGCTGACTGCCATATGAAGAAATAGTGTTATAAAACTGTAATTTTAAACTGTGCTAAAGCAATTTTGGTTAATGATCTGTCATGGCTCATGTTCTACAGCTAAAACCGTGAAAACTGAATTACATGTATTAAGGTACTAATCTTCAAAGATAACTTTGGAATAGTATTTCCCTTTCTGCCTTTCAGATGTAAGAACCATGGTATTACCTGTTTCTAAAGGCATGAGTAGAGTTGAGCATCAGGGCATGTTAGTTGCTTTTGTGTAGTTTTATGTTGGCAATAACATTAATAGTCCCTTTTTAACTTTTCTATCTTTTTTCATCCTGTACTCTCTATGTAGGTGCTTTATCTTTATTCAGCAGTTTCTCGAGTTGTCCTAGTAAATATCACTATTTTATGATCTCTTAAGGATCTCTCTTAAAGTTTCCATAGTTTGTCCTAGAGGTCAGAATGGAAATAATCTAGTGGACCTAAGTTAGTGTGCCAAAACTGCAATCTCATCTTGTCTATTTCTTATCTGTGTTCTTACCATGGGCAAGGGTAGTAAATGGACCTGGAGGCAGCTGATTGAGATCGGTCATGTAATTTTCATACTTTCTATTGTCATTGCTTGGAACTAGGTATCTTAGTAATATTTTTTCCCCCCACACTCAAAGCACTTGTAGCCACTTATGTGACTCAAAATACTGTACCATTGCAAAAGGCTTCTTCCTGTTTTTCAGGTATTTCTGGTAGGATTTGTGGTATGGAAGAGGCACAAATATAGATCCTTTGCAAACAACTTACCTAATTTCACGTCTCATTTGAACTCTGAAGCCTTTCTATGAGAGAGACAAAATTGGAGGAGACCAGCTAGATCAAATCTAATTGACTGTTAAGAGCATTTGCTGCTATCGCATAATACTATCTGGAAAATTACTAGCTTGCCTTAAAGTAGATAAGTCTTGTCTTCCTTACTGCTTCTGTCAGTAGCTCATTATGCAACTTTTTTTTCTTTCCTTAGCACCAGACTCCTAATTTGCAGACAAAGTACATGTCATCTTAAGATCAGTTTTGGACACTTTGTTCCTTAGTCTTAAATACCTGTTCTGTTTATTCCTTATTTGCTTTAAAGTGTATTTAGAATAATTTATCAAGCTCCATCTTGGTACTTTTGTTCCAGAAGGAAATATTTATTTCCTGATCTTTCTGGTATCTCAACTCTTTCTTTACTTAGAGCAAATACCTTCTTGTGCGCATAAGTGGTGAGAATTATCTAGTATTTCAAGTGAAATGTTCTCTCTATTTTACAGTATTATTGAGTTAAATTAGCTCACTTGTCTGCTAAGCATTTAGATTTTTGAGTAGATTCAGAAGTCTGTATCTTCCTGTGTTCTTTATTTTTTTTAATTGGGACGGTGTTGTTAGGGGGGGTTATCATTGAGTTTTCTGAAACCCACAACTTGAGAAGAATGTTATCCTGGCAACCATTTGAAAGTATCTTTGTGCTGCTATATACCTCTAACTTTCAGTTCCTTGAAAGTGGAAGGTAATGTTTTTATGTCACCATGACCCCAGCTTCTGTTCTAAACACAGGTCTAGATTTTTAATATAAAAGACTTGGAAAGGTTAATGATGCTAAAGTTTAGATGGAAATTTCTACTCCATAGGGTCAGAATTGCAACTTAGTGATATCTGTCAACACTTTTTTCCAGATGTATCTTGTGGGTATGGCCCTAATTAATAAATCTGATAGAGTCTGAACTTTTCTTATCTTTAAGATATTTTTAGGCAATTCTTCTGTTCCCCTTCCAATTCAGTTGACCAAATTTGAAAAACATCTTAGGTGGCAATTCAGACAGCTGAAATCTAAGTAACAGGCATACTTCAGAGAGATTCTGTCCCTCTCCCTTCCTCCTTTTCAAGGCAATCCGTCCAGATAGCCTCTGTGAGAGAACTTGTGTTCTTTGTGTTGTGGTTTTTGAGTTTGGTGGTTGTGCTTTTTCATGTGTTTTTTTTTGTTGTTTTTTTTTTTTTTTTTTTTTTTAAATTTTACATAGTTGTTATCCCAAACCTTGCCTTATCCATGCCTAGTTTGAAATTAGGGACATATTTTTGAATTTTTCTATGATTATTTTTTTTTCCTAGTTTACTTTCTTCAAGATTTTAGGTAATCCATAACACAAATTATCTCCATTATCCTCCAACCAAAAAAATGTAGAACTTTGAGGCTTGCTGCATCTTTGCGCACTTCACGATAACTTCAGGAAAAATAAAAGTTCCAGTTATGCTTGTACTCCAAATGTGTTGCTTAAACTGCTTTCAGTCTTACTGTGCTATGTGTGTTAAATGTAATCATGTAGGAAGGGAGTGTGATGGTTGAACTCAATCTTAAAGGTCTTTTCTAACCTCAATGATTCAGTGATTCTGTGATAGCGATACAGAAGCTGTACTGACTACTTTAAATTTTATTTATTAAAATGGCTCTTTCTCCTGAGCTGGGACAGCTGTTTACTCTTTCCTTTCTCAGTCCCAACAGCCACTGGAAGATCTGGATGCTAAGCTGAGAAGAACTCTTAGTCCAGAGACTGTTCCCGTGACATCTGCTCCTGCCTGTGTACGTTTGCAGTGTTGGCAGTTTAGTAGTTTTTAAAAACTTGGTGTTCTCAAGGTTGTGCTCTTAGGTCACTGACTCAAATATCACTACACCAGTCTTTTTTAGGAAAAATAGAACTGGAGCGTCATCTTCCAGTTTGTGGGACTGAGTCAACAGAAATAGGAGAAATCTGTATGTTGCAATAGATTGGGTATTTCTGGAGGCTGGCTTTGGTATTAATTCTTAATCCAGCTTTTCTGATGGTGTCATTAATGTCATCAAACTAGAAAAGAAAGTGGCTGTGGAATAAAAAGAAAGGGCACTAAACAAACAGTAGATGATGATGTCAGTCTTAATTTGGGAAGGATGTTTAAAGTGCAGATCTGAAATTTTTAAAGACTATATAATAATAACCTTCTAATACCAAATGAAGGTAATGATTGACTTAGGGATATCGAAGTGGCTACACATGCATTACTTCTGCAAAGCAAAAGGAGGTATTCTACTGACAGCCTGGGGGTTGTACAGTGTGCAAAATCTCTTGCTGATGTTGGTTGCTTTGGAGGTTAAAAACTTCGTTTACATACTTTGACCTGGGTGGAAATAAAAGATTATGTAACATGCAGTATGGTGAATTTGTTGCTATTCAATGGAAATGCTGAGGGATTCTAATTTTATTGTTTCCCTCCTTGAACCTGTAGTCTGTGCCCTCAGTAGCATCTACAACGGTTACCGGGCCGGTGTCCACAGCAACACAGTCTCTGAAGGATGGTAAGACAGTCTTGATTAGTTTAGCTAGTTTTTTAGACTGGCAATTTGTAAGGAGATAGCCTTTTTTTAGCAAGGCATACAATGGCAATTCCTTAAGGGTTGTATTAGTTTTCAGTAACTAGACTGACAGTTTCCACTGTAGGCCAGGAAAGGGGAATAATACGCGCATATCATAGTAACTCACTCAAAGCTGTCCAAAATGCTAAATTAAGACTTGCAAAGAATCTCAATCTACTAAAAATTTGACAAGTAGTCGAAAAACCAGACTCCTTTCTGGCTGCTTTAGAACAACTGAAGGTTTGACTGCATGATAAACAGTTGAAGTCTTCAGCGATCAATGACTTTCAAATCTAGATGTGTTCGGTTTTTGCAAGGAGGAACCAAACAAGTTGCACAATAGTCTGAGACTTTCCTGTCAGTATTCCTCTAATTCTTTTAATTCTTAAAATTTTCCTTCTCTGAGATTGTTAATGTGGTACTATAATTATTTCTGAACTCTCTAGTAAACATCATTTAGCTTGCATGTACCTCTGGAGTTCAGTGATAAACATTCAAAAGCTAATAAAACCAGTAGGAAAATATTCTCATCCTGGTATGCTGGCAGTGAACTATACCGTGGAGCTCCTTTGTCTGCTAGAAAATGAGTTTGGTTTTGTCTGCTAAGGTTCAGAAGGTAAAAGTAAGCAGACTGGGAAGTTGCTTAATAAACATGAAAAGCTGTCCAATTGAACCAATTGAACAACAGTGTTTTTTCTCAGCTTGTAACCTTTTACTGCCAGTGCATACAGCAACAAATTTAGAAGCTGACATCTAGGAATCCAGCTCTGAAAGCTTCAGATAGACTACTTTGGGTAAACATGGTTTATAGCATTTCTTCAGCTTACCCTTTTTCTACTAATTGCTCACAGCATTTCTGAAATTTGGGTAGTCTCTGTGGGTATTGAACTAAAATAAGCTTTTTCGTTCACAAATTTCAGGTTTTGTTGTGTGGGGGTTTTTTTAGCTTTTTGACATCTCTGTTTGAAATCAGTGTGCTGTTCTTGCTGCTGTCTAGAAGTCCACTTTTAGCAAGTATACTGTACAGGGAAACTTTAGAGAAAAATACTTCATTTTAGCATTTTGGTTTGATATTCTATATGGTAAAACTGAAAAAAAGATCAGGTTCCATAAATCCAAAGGCCTGTTAGGAGTGAACTGACAGTTGAGTTTGAAGTAAGTAGAAAGAAATGGTTGGAGTTCAAATTATTTGTTGCTCATGTTCTTGTTAATGCTGCTGTCCTTTTCCCTAGCCTCAGCATCCTGTGGTGGAGAGAGCAGTGCCATGGCCACCACAGCAGGGGCCAGTGTCCTCAAGATGGGGCGGTTTCAGGTAGGAGATGTTAAACGGATGGGGTGGTTGGTACAGGATCTCTGAGGAGCTCATGCATAGTGCCAGCTCGATGTGGCTCATGGTGGACTTTTCTGTCAGGAGGAAATGTCCATGTTGAGCCTGTGCTTTGTGCAGGTGCTGTTTTACACTAGATGATGCAGGTCTAGAGCTGTGAATACAGCATTTCATCACATCAGGCCTTAGCTGTGTAACTCTTGGCTTTGGTCTTTGATGTTTGCTGCTTTTTGGCTAACAGTACTGGGATGTTCACTTATGTACTGTTTGTGAAGGCAGTCTCCTCTGAATCTACTGTCTGTTTTTTGGAGTTAATCCTCTGGATTGCCTAGAAGTAATATTTTTTTCTGGCAGTGTGTTGCTTGGAGGGAAGTAGTAGCTTGGTTCGTGGCATACCAAAGAAACAAGTTTTTTTCCCCTCTCAGATGTGTATTGCTAGTAAGGTAAATAAGTGTCATGTCAAGGAAGAACTAAAGTCTGTGTGACTGCATTTCTATTCTAGGTATCCGTGGCAGTAGATGATGTGCTGAAAGAGGGTGACAAACCTGAAACTAAGCTGGTGCAATTTGAAACGACCTCCACTGATTCTTCATCTCTTTCTGGCAGTAGCCCAGAGAGTACCCTGGTTAAGCAGGTGGGCAGTCGGAAGAGTTGGGCAGTCGAAAGAGCGAAGCTGTCACTGACTCTTCCCTGGATGTGGTAGATGGCATTCCTCAGACAGTTCCTGTGCTGCAATTACCAGTAGATGTTGGTCAGCCTACTAAGGTTGGGCGCTTTCAGGTAACAACAACAACGGATCAAGTGGGGCGCTTTTCGGTGTCGAAGACTCAGGATGAGGTCAGCTGTGCAGAGAAAGAGCCAATGACTCTTCCTCTCTCTGTGGGCTTGGAACAAGTTGCCTCTTCAGCTTCAACTCCGAAGAAAGATTTGGAGTCGAGACGGTCTCCACACATGAACGGTCCGTCCTCTGAACCGGAGGCCATCTTCTTAAGTGGGATGGCTAAGGATTTGGATGATGGCTCAGGGAGCCCAGACTCTCTCCAGCCCCTGGGGTCGAAGATCAGCCTCCCCGTTCAGAGCCTTAGCAACTCATTCAACTCTTCCTACATGAGCAGTGACAATGAGTCGGATATTGAAGATGAAGACTTGAAGCTGGAACTCCGCCGGTTACGGGAGAAGTAAGGCTTGTTTCCTTGAGGTCATCTATGAAATCTGTGTAGCATGCTTCATATGAATTTCACCAATACTTTACCCTTCACAAAGAACAAAAGTAAACTTTGTTAAAAGACAACCTTGCTAAGTGTTGGGAGCCATTGTCAGCGTTGGTGGGGATGTAAACTTCTTAAGTGGGAAAGTAGTACACAATTTTAACAACAATGTATGCACGGATTTGCTGTGCTTGATTTTCTAACACGTAACCTTGTTGTGTGTGTTTATATGTAGCTTGATAGCTGTGCTGTGGGTAAGACTGCAGATGTATAGAAGCTTTTGCACACCAGTGAAGTTTAGTAGTTAAGAGTAATAGCAGTGTCTCATTTGAAAATGACACAAAGTTCTGCATTTTGAATATGCTTTTCTAATGCTTCTCCTTTCCTGAAGAATCCTTGTTATCTAAGAAAAAAGATTTCAGAAGTCGAGCAATTTGACCTACTAATTTATTTACATGGAAAGTTGAATGGTTTTTTTTAGAGCAGCTGCAATTTTAAATCTTACGTATGCAACTGCTCTGAAAAAAACACTAAGGCAGTACACATGTGGAAGTTTCCAGAGGCATAAGACTTGGAAAGTGGGTGATCTGCCTATTCCTGTAGCATTTAAATGCTGAATGACTTGATCTTCCATTTGAGCAGCACTGGAGGGGAGGGATTATATGCATGCAAAGATATCTATATCTATATATATACACACACACACACACACACAGTTTTTGTAAGTCGTACTCTTTTGTAATTTGTTAGGCACCTTAAAGAGATCCAGGAGCTGCAGAGTCGCCAGAAGCAGGAGATTGAGTCACTGTACATGAAATTGGGAAAGGCCCCACCTGCAGTGATTATTCCCCCAGCTGCACCCCTTTCAGGAAGGAGGAGACGACCTACTAAAGGAAAAAGCAGCAAGTCCAGTCGTAGCAGCTCCCAGGGCAATAAGAGCCCTCAGCTATCGGGTAAGATAGCCAATATGTTAAGGAGATTTTTTTAAGTGAAAATTCTCTTAAGTCAGAATAGCACAGCCTACAGGAAAAAGGTGATGTTCATAGAAGGAGAAAACCTTTCTTTGCCATTAGCTCTGCTTGTCAACTTCCTTCACACAGTTTATGGAGAGACACTTCAAGAGATCAAGTATTTTGAAGGCACTGCTGCAAACTGCAGTGAGATATCCTAAAACCCATATGTAAAAGAAAACATGGTTGCATTTTTAGAATAATAAACTTCAACTGAAAGAAATGAGAAGTGGTTCCTGTGGTTCTTATGGTTCTTCTGTAAGACTCCACTTGTTCTTTCCCACCTAATACTGACAGCTCCACATTCAATCTGACAAAAATTTGAAAAATTCAGCTGTAAGTCCTTTAAAATAACAATGGTTACTACTGCTTTGTAGAAATAGAAGCAAGAATAAAAGGAGGCTTGGCTTTCTGTTAATTGCAATTTGAGAAGTGTTTCCCCATGTGTACTTCTGTTGTAATGCACAACTATCGTCTGCACTCAAAATAGACATCCTCAGTATTTTGAGTAGGTATTCTCATTCTTAGATCTGTCTTTGTTTTGTTTTTGGAGGGGTGTGTCTCAGTTCCCCTACTGCGTGGATTGCTAGATCATTTTTGAAATTACTGTTTAGTAGTCTTACTTGTGACTTCTGCAATTTACTGAAAGTTACTGTAACACTGTTCTGTAAGAGCAGTTTTAAAATTGTGACTTGTATTTTTTTAGAGATCTAGTCATAGGGCTCTGACTAGGAAGAAAAGTCTAAATTTACAGTCTGGGGGGAAACTTCAAAATTTCTTTTTTAGATAATCTGCTCTTGTTGCCTCCTGAAGCTGATTTTGCAGAATGGGGCTGGTCTCTTCAGTCATCTTCAGATTTTGCTTTTTTTTCCTACTTTATTGCCAATGTCCTTACAATTCAGAAAATTAGTAACAGTTGGTGGATGTTAAAGTAGTGTGTGTTTTTGGTTTGGTGGTTTGTTTGTGTGCTTGTTTTTTTTGTAAGGGAGCTGCAATTTTGTTATACTTACAAACTGAGAAACAGTTTCAATTGTCAAGGCTTCGTTTCTTACTAAAACTTTTTTTGTAATAAACAGAACTCAGAAAAGTAGTTCTGTTTACTGTTTGAATGGCATGGATGTCAGATGCTTCCTGGGTCATTGCAGATGGCTCTCAAATTCTGTGACATTGTGTAAAGCATGTTGGAGAGCCAGCAGTGTGAGCAGAAATACTCGCTACTGCTTCCTGCACGTTCACTTTGGACATTTCACATCGTGCTGCAATTTCTGTATCCAGTCACCCTGGCTACTCACTTCTGTTTTGTTATGTGACAGGGGAGCTGTGTGAGAGCATTACTTGGTAGTGACTTCACTCCCTAGTAAATGTTCCAGTCAAAGTTGCCTCTCTTTTTCTCCTGTCCCTTGGGAACAATAACAGAAGCTTAAATTATGTGGGGAAACATTGAATGACTTTATGCCTTCCTTCTTCTTCCAGGAAATCTGTCAGCTCAAAGTGCACCATCAGTCTTGCCCCCACAGCAGACTCTTCATCCTCCTGGTAGTGTGCCAGAGACTGGGCAGAACCATTTGTTACAGCCTCTCAAACCTTCACCTTCTAGTGAAAATCTCTACTCTGCCTTTACCAGTGATGGTGCCCTTTCGGTACCAAGCCTTTCGGCTCCAGGCCAAGGTAAGACTTGAAATGGAATTGGTGTTGAGTCTTGCACCTTTGTTACTGTGAACAAATATTCAACTTGATGATGCTTGATTTTTAATACGTAGTGTAAACTGGACTGGTAGTCTCCAGCCTATGCTTGGAGGCTGGTAAGGGGTTTTTTTGCAACTAGTTTTTTACCTTCTCACATAGGTGAAGCGTGAGGTTGTTGAAGTGATGAGTATAGAGCTCATGGCCCTGTCTGCTATAATGAAAGGAGAACAAAAGATTGCAGTATGGTGGTGGCAAGCAATGTTCTGATGACCCTGGGGGAAAGGTAGTGGCTGAAAGGATGAGGAGGCAGATGAGATTGGGCAGGTCAGAAGTGTGAAGTGAGAGTAAGGAAGAGGCTGAGCAGCTTTGATGCTAACAGATAATTGAAATGGTAGGAAACTTCTGAAGACTTTTAAACTTCCAAATTGCTTTGTCTGCTTCTGTCAATGGATTTTTCAAGAATAAAAGGTAAAAAGGGCTCCCGTTCTGAAATGGAGTTAAAGAATTATCCTGGAAAGAAGAGTTAGTGTAGGAGGATGGAATGGTAGGAAAAATAAATTTGATGATTTACTCAAGTTGTTGAAGTTGTGGATTGCTTGATCCAATGATTTCTCAAACACAGCTCTGATTTATTTGGTAGGAAGGGCTTTTTTGCTTGCCAGTCATTAAGGGCATGATAGCTTGATTCCTTTACTTCTCTGAACATATTTGTTCCATTTTTTTTTTCCCTTGAATGGAAAGCTTTGCCATAGACTGGTTGAATACATCAGTTCTAATGTTGTTTCTCCTTAAATTTGAGATGTAAAGACAGAAAATGGAAACGAACTTTTTGGAAGATTTTTCTCTACAGGTTTTCTTAATAAATTGCTTCAAGTATTTTTGGAGCTACTTGAATCATATCCCTGTATCTAGAGTTGTGCAGTACCATTTTATAATTGGATACACTTGCCAGGATTTGGCTTTCCTATAGATTACAACCTCATTGCTGGGTTTACATACTGGCGAGTAACACTGCACGTTTGGCCTAACATCTGGAGGGAGGGAGTCTCTTCACTCTGGTTGTTGTCTACATAATCTCTGGTTCACACTTTGAAGCTTATTCTTGTGTGTCACGTTAATGCATTTCACCTTCCCAACCTCAAGTTGCTAACATCTTGTAGTGGTGTTCTGTCTCTCTGCCTCTCCTTTCTGTTCTTCCTGTTCTTGTTTTCTCACAGGCTGTGCGAAGTTTAACTGTGCTTCTGAGAGAGTGACGTTCAAGCCTGGTGGCAGGAGGACCCGATTTCTGAGTACGCCCTGCTTGGCTCTTTGTGTGTAACACCTTTAATCCTTCCTTGTCTGTTTTTTTGTTTCGTCTTTTTGTTGGTGTGTGGTTTTTGTTTTTTTTTTTTTTTCCTGCTGCTTGGATCTGTTTCATGCAGCCCATTCTCATCTGCCACCTTGTATTCCCTCCCATCCCATGGCTCAGCTGAGCTGCTTTTAGAAGTTTGGGTTCTCATGTTAGGTATTCTGTTGTTAAACTCAGAGTCAAGCACTCATTTTCTCTAAGCTTTGGGTGGGAACTTCCAGGACAGTTCAGTGTCATGACAGAAGCTGAGGAGAGTTAGCAAGTTGTGGGTGCATGGGCATTTTCTTGTGGCCTGCCTTAGTAATTATGCTTCAGCATATGTTAGCTGACATGAGATTTGGAGGGCAGGTACTCTTTCTAGTGGAACAGTGAGGAAGATATACTTTCCAAATTATTCATTTGTTGGACACTGCTGTAACTGATGGGGGGAGTAAATTGACTTCCTTCAGCAGTGCTTGCTGTGCAAGTTGGATGTGTGTTTGCATGTTCTCAGCACTAGTGCTGACTACAGTGCAGAGCATTGATGCCACCTGTAGGCAGTTAATGTTGACTTCTTATGCTCATTAGCAGATAAATAGCTAAAGATTGAAGTGTTGAGGGTTTTAAAAACATTTTCAGAATATTGTCAGGCAAATGCAAAAGATTCTTACCTACTAATGGGCCTAGGTTTAGAATTTTTTACTGTGAATTGGAGATGCACTAAATGTGCAACAAATAGCAATAAAGGTGGGTAAGTAGACATCTTCAGACGTCCTGTCAGCCTTCGAGTTACCTTGCAGCTCTTCTCAAAATCCTTTTGTTTGTACTCTTACATTAGGCTAGACTTACAAGAGAGCCTCAAACTTCTGATGTGATTGAAGTAATGACACGCTTGAGCTGGGGCTGCTGATGTGATGCTTTTTATTGGGAGTGCTACAACGGCTCCCATGCTGCTTCTGCAGGCTGGACTCTCTAAATGTCTGACATTTGTTTCCCCTCCCTCTGGAATGGCTTGACATGAGAAAGCTTTAAGTGCTGTAAGGAGACCTTCAGTGGCTGCACTGCATGACAGTACCACGCACCTGTAGCATCTGTCTTGCCACAGTTGGCAGTAGCATGGCAGTAGCACAGCAGAGCCAGTTGCGTACAGGAACTGGGCCTGGCCTTCTGCAGAGACAGCTGCAATGTAACCAGCTCCACCCTCTGACAAGGGGAGTGAGTCAGAAGGAGGGGGAAGTTTTTTCCTGGCTGTTTGGTTTTAGAGTGGTACCTCTACTCCACATTGTTAGATTTGGGGATATAAGTACTAATGGTATTTAATTTTTCAAATGGAGCAGCTTTAAATGTTTCTGCTAGGTATATTAACATGCAGATGTATAGTAACATGTCTGCAGTTTCAAGACTTGTGGCTCCTTTCGTGGGGGAAGCTAAATTCTGACCCAAGTTAACTCTTTAAAATCATCTTTAGTCTGGCCTATCCTTTTTTGGGTGGAGAACACAAAGAGCAGCCATTCTGTTTCTAGAATTGACACTGAACTGAATATGTGAGAGTATAGTTTACTTATAAGGCCTTGGCTTGCTGCAGATTTACCATCATGTGGCTCTGAGTACTTTGGCACGTGTAGCTCTTGCTTATGGGACTGGTGCAAAGTGTGATGGTTTCTTTTGAAAAACGTGTTGTAGCTGTCCTGTAAAAGCAGGTGGTACTTGGCATGGCACAGCTTGGCCTGGCAGTTGGCACATTGCAGGTTGCTTGCTTCCCAGAGTCTTGTCCTTGAAATGTTATTGCAGATTGTTGTGAAGAGTGACAACTGGAGAAGATGCTGGGTTAGAATCAGCGATATTGAGGAAACAGTGCAGTAATTGATGCTTTTAACTGTGCAGCTGGAGAAACAGAGTGGTACAGCTTGGCAGGGAATATCTAAACCTAACTAAACAAACTAAAGGCACTTGACCTATTGAATACATTTTTGTCATGTTGTTAACTGGTTGAACTTTGATAGTTATAAAATGCTTCGTACATCTTGACAAAAAGGGAAGATAGCCTTGCTTCTCCTTTAGTGATAACAGCCAGTTGTGACAGTAATGCCTCCTGGCATTCTTTACTATGGTGTGGAAATTCTGAAGAATAAATGTAGGAGACTGACCTGTTCTCTTTGTGCAAGTACAACTGATTAAACTGTCAGACCAGTCTTTGGGTTTTTCCTAGAATGTCCCAGTAGTGACTACAAGAGCCCTACTGTGCTGTCTCCTCTGTTTCTCACCAAGCTTTTTGTACTGTTTGCTGATACTAAACATTTCTCACTGTTTCTCTTTAACAAATTACTCTCTCTTTGTGCTTCAGGGAAGATGGTGAAAAAAGTCTGTCCTTGCAACCAGCTCTGTAGTAATTATCTTATTTGTTATCTCCGATTCCTGATTGTAAAGCCTATTCATCAGCTTTTTCTGGTCACTGAAGCCTTACCTCCCTGATTCTGTCTCCAGCACAGCATCTCTCTGTCTATGTTTTGCCCTCTAATGTGCACTTTGTCATTAGTATATGAATAGTCTGGCTGTTGTTCTTGTGGACAAGTGGAGGGGGGCAGAACCTCACCTTCACTGTGGAACTCTTTGCTCGTCACTAATGAGAGCGAATCGAGCATCGGGGTCAGTTGCTCGTGTAATGTGCTAGAGTTGTACCTTTGAGCAGCTGGTTTGGTTATGGATCTGATGGGCCTTGCCCACATTGGTGGTGGACCCAATTGCAGACACTCCTTCAACATTTTAAAAGACTAGGAGTTAAGCTATCAGAGATCTCCCGCATGTCTCCCAAAGCAAGAGGTGCTCAGAAAAGCCTGTGTGCGCTCATGTAATTTATGACTGTTTCAAAGGTGTTTTTTGACTGCTGGTTTATGGGTGGAAAAATAAAAGGGCAGAATGAAGGCATTATAGGTAGCGGGCTGGAGAGAGAGGCCTGTTTCACTTCAGATCCTTTGTGTCAGAGCAGAACAGGGGATGGCTGCTGTGACCGAGCAGGGATGGGG
>NW_008589039.1:93920-97224 GCF_000691845.1 Merops nubicus
GAATGCTATAAATCGAAGCACTTCTCTTTCAGCCTCTTCTGGATGGCAGTTTCTGCAGGTGGTGACTACGTCAGAGCTAAAATGTGAAATTCCTGATAAGTCATTTTTTAAAGTGACATTGTGGGAGCTTTAGTAATTGTATAGGTCACCTGTAATGGTGTAAGCTGCCCTGCTTGTGACCCGAGATAGGAGCTCCCTAACAAAATCACTTCTGGAGACAAATGTCTCTTAACCTCCCACTTTTCCCTCCCTGAACCAAGTGAGTCCGTTTCAAAATGCTTAAACTTTCCTAGATGATCTTTCACATCTTCAGCTCAATGTGCTGTAGTGTGTGTGTGTGTATATATATATATCTTGATTAATGCTCTCCTGGGGCCTGAGGAAGCTCTCCAGTGTAGCTCCAGGATCCAGTGTGCTTACTGATTAAAGTGGAAATGTGAAGTACCAGAAGCAGATGCTGGCCATTGGAAAGAGGATGAGAGCAAGTGTGTCAATCCCTGCATGAACCCTCACAGTAGAATGTGATCATTACTGGTTTTGAGAGGCTCCCCCCCATGTATCTTTCTTGCTTTTGCCTCACTTGTCTTTAATTTCACCTTTCTCATCATTGTTCTTATTAAATAACTGTATTCTAAGCCCTGTCCACATGATGCATGCTTAAAGTTCTTGTTATTTCACTGTAGATTACCTTTGCCACCTTTGCATGTTCTTCCTACTCGTCATGTGGTGCAGTTGCACATCCTGGCCAGTGAGCCTTACTCTCCTTTTCATGAGTTCTGTTGCATGTGTCTGCCTGCCTGTAACAGCTGCTGCCCTATCTGTGGGCACCCAGCCCAGGAGCCACTTCCATGCTTGAGCTGGAACTGGTGAGAGGGATACGTATCCTTCCTTCCCTCCTCAGCACTACTAGAGGCGGTAACACTTTGCTTATTTGTCCCGCATAGTAAGTACGTCACCTTCCTAATTCACTCCTCAGTATGAAACATTCCTGCAGGGATTTGGAGCCAGTTCTTTCCTTGATACAGACATTGCAAAGAGTGTGGCTGATAGCCAGGGCAAGTGGAAAAGATGGAGTAGCTGTCAGGCAAGAAACAGCGACTCTGTCATTTGGCCTGTGCAGTAGAGGGGAAGATTTTCATTGCTGGCATTTTTGGTGCTCCACTTTTAAGCAGTTTTCTTCAGAAATGTCTGCTATAAAGTCAGGTTTTCAAAATGAGGAGTAGAAATGTTTGAGGAACTTAGAGAACAGAATAGGTGAGGATGTGTGCTTGCAAGGAGCACTGGGCTGCAGTGGCCAGATACTGGTTTTGTTGTTTGGTTTTGTAGTCAATGGATTAAAAAAAAATACAGATTCATTCTGCTTTTACCACGTCCTTCAGAAAAAGTCCACCCTAGTGGTTAACCACCATTTCCACATCTGTAAATGAGGATACTTTGCGATACTGCTGGGAATTTCTGACTTTGAAAAGCCTAAATTTGAGTTCAGTTGCTTGTTTTTTATAAGTGTGAGGGGGATAGTGAGGCTATCCAAAACGCAGCTGCTACGTTTCCTCCCCCACCCCCAGATAATGTTCAGCAAGCTTTGTAGCAGACCTGAAATCTGCCATGTATGTGAAGGGTTTTTTGTGTTCTTGCAGTCAACCCCGTGAGCAGAAGAACTTGTCAAAGCCTGGCTGAAGAACTACTTTCATTTCTACCTTCTTTAAGCCGTATTATTTTTTTGTATCTTGTTTATCTGTGTTGTGGTTTAACCTCAGATGGCAACTACACACCTGCAGCCACTTGCCCACTGTTGTTCTGCCCTGCCTCCAGTGGGATGGGAAGGAGAATTTGGAGAAAAAGGCAAAACTCTGTTGCCTAAGATAAGGACAATTTAAGAGCAGCACAAAGAGAAAAGAAACAACAGTAATAATGATATTGCTAATGAAATAATTTATAAACCGAGTGATATAAACCTTGAGGCTCTGACAGATTTCCTTGCTCTGGCAGCCAGCTCTCCCCTTATATAGCAGGCATGATGTCAGTGTGGTATTGAATATCCAATTGCCTGGTTCCCTTGTTTACCCTGGCTGTGGCTTCTCCCAACTGATTGTGAACATTAACCCTACCCTACCCTAGCCCAACCCAGGACGTTATCCACCTCTTATTCAATACCATTTATGTCATTCCCAGCAGAGTCATTGAATGTTCAAATAATTTTATTTACTGGCTGTTCTCCCACAAAATCAAATCCCCTTGAGGTATATGTGAGAATTCTGATCGCCTGCATCACTCCCCAGGTGCACCCAGGTCCTTGAGCAGAAGCAATCCTGTGGATGAGTTTGCCTTTACCAGAAGTAGGGTTAACCCAGACCATCTTCCCTAACACATTCTTCAGGTGTGCCACTGGGACTTTATCCACTTCCACAGCATGTGGGAGTTTTGACTGGGCAGGGCCAGCTCAACTGGCAGAACCTCTTGTGTTAACTTAGCCAGGTGGCCTTTGCCACCTGTGTGCCCCAGTGTTTGAAGGTTCCTCCCCCATTGCTTTCAGTGTAGTTTTTAACAGTCCGTGGTACTGTTCAGTTTTCCCAGCGGCTGGTGCGTGACAAGGCGTGTGACAGACCCAATAGATGTCAGGCTCCGTGGCCCAGGTGTCTGTGAGGGTGTTTTGGCAGTGAAAACTGCCAAAAACTGAGTCAGTCCTGTTGTCTGACTCAGTTCTCTCTGGGGTGCCATGTCACCACAGCACTTGCTTTTAAAGGCCCAGGATGGTGTTCCAGGTGGTGGCATGAAGCACTGGACACCTTTCCAGCCACCCAGTGGTTGCTTCCACCATTGTGAGGACATGGTGCTTGCCTTGGCAGGGTTGTGGCAGGGGGGTGTGGTCAGGAGGACTCTTGGTTTGCTTGATAGCAGCACGTCTCACATTCACGGATGACTTCCGTAGTGTCCATGGCCAAGTCCACACCTCGGTCTGGAGCCCATCTGTATGTTGCATTATCTCCCTTGGTGGCCTGAGGTATCATGGGCCCACTGAGCTATAAATAATTCATCCTTATGCTGCCAGTCCAAATCCTCCTGAGCCACTTGAGTCTTGGCAGCCTGGGTCACACACTGGTTGTTTCAATGTTCTGTGGCAAGACTACTCTTGGGTACGTGGGCATCCACATGACATACCTTTGCAGCCAGGTTCTCTGCCTGAGGAGCAATATCCTGCCACAGCCCAGCCACCCAGATGAGTTTTCCCCTGCGCTTTCCGTTGCTTCGGTTCCACTGCTGTCACCACCCCCACAGGGCCTTTGTCACCATCACAAGACGGTGC
>NW_008589039.1:97237-101040 GCF_000691845.1 Merops nubicus
TCTCGGCAATCTTCCAAGCCATTTGGGCTGCTTCCATCCCTGCAAACGGGCTCGATTCACCCTGTCCTTCAGCAGCTTCAGCCACTCGCCGTGTGGGACTCCACACAGCCCCTTCCACCGCCAACATGTCCCCACAATGGGACAGGACCCATCAGTGAACAGGGCGTGTTGCTTCTCCTCATCTGGCAGTTTGTTATATGATGGGGCCTCCTTGGCACATGTCACCTCCTGCTCTGGTGGCATCCCAAAATCTTTGCCTTCTGGCCAGTTTGTGATCATCTCCAGGATTCTTGGGCACTTTGGGTTCCCTGTTCTAGCCTGTTGTGTTATCAGTGCAACCCATTTGCTCCATGTGGCATCAGTCGCATGGTGTCTGGAGGAGACCCTCCCTGTGAACATCCAGCCCAGCACCGGCAGTTGGGGTGCCAGGAGGAGCTGTGCTTCAGTGCCAGCCATCTCTGAGGCAGCTCCAACTCCTTCATATGCTGCCAGGATCTCTTTTTCAGTTGGAGTGTAGTTGGCCTCTGATCCTTTTTATCTGACTCTAAACCTCAGAGGTTGGCCTCAGGTCTCCCCAGATGCTCTCTGCCAGAGGCTCCAGGTAGAAACTTTCTTCCCAGCAGCTGTGTAAAGAATGTTTTTAACATCTTGTCCTGCCTGGACTGGCCTGAGAGCTACTTCATGCACAATCATAGGAGTCCTTGTAGTCCCCACTTCAGCATGTCCTGGAGTTGAAATTTAGGATTAATCTGCATGGCATTTTAACTGGCGCTCTCTTGATGTACCGTTGCCACGATTATTTAAATGTACTAGAAAAAGATGATCTTTAACCAAAGTTTTGATCCCTGTGTTGCGTCTTTGTAGGGACCAGCAGCACTAACACAGTCGGGGCTACAGTGAACAGCCAAGCACCCCAGTCTCAGCCTACAGCTATCGCCTCAAGCCGGAAAGGGACTTTCACAGATGACCTGCACAAGCTGGTAGATAACTGGGCGCGAGATGCCATGAACCTCTCTGGCAAGAAAGTTGGCAAAGGGCATAGCAACTATGAGGTAAGATGTAGCCCATGAACATTTACAGTAAGGAACTGTCAGTGTCGCTGCTGTCTCATTAGGGTGCCAAACACGGCTAGAGTAGGGTGGCCGTGTAGCTTCGGCAGCTGCTGGAGAAAACAGTTAGCTCTGCCTTCTTTGTGCAGGGTCCTGTTGCCTGCTGTGGAGGGGAAGGAGAGGGATAACTAAAGAGGAAGGCCATGGTGTGTTCTTGTGAACGTCCTTTGGGAGTGGCTCGTGGGCTAGGGGTGAGCGTGTGGCTTTTAAGCATGGTGGCTTAACTTTTCTTTGGGGTTGCCTTTTCTTTCAGGGCCCTGGAATGGCAAGAAAATTCTCTGCACCAGGTCAGCTCTGTATCTCCATGACATCTTCCCTGGGTGCTACGCCCATCTCTGCAGCATCAGCTACCTCTTTAGGTCCCTTCACGAAGGCCATGTGCCCCCCACAGCAGTACAGTTATCCATCGGCGTCTTTTGCGGCTCCGTGGAGCGGGACGGGGGGCCCAGCCCAGGCGCCGCTTGGCCAGTTCCAGCCCGTGGGTGCTGCGTCTTTGCAGAGCTTCAACATCAGCAACTTGCAAAAATCCATCAGCAACCCCCCAGGCTCCAACCTGCGGACCACTTAGCTGTGCTTGGGGGCCACGCTGGCTTGACCTCGGGACAGGACATGGGGAGGGAGATGGGGCCCTGTATCAACTTCTAGTGCTGCAATGAACTGGTAGCTTGCCAGACTGGGAATGAATTTCTCTTTTCCAACCGTTGCTGTCAGCTCTCTGTAAAGGGAGTTTCCCCACACACTTTCAAGGGGGAGGAGGATGATCAGCATCCTCATGATGGGACAGTGCTTTTGACTGAGGGGTTCTGCTCTGGTGTGGAATGAGAGCCGTGAAGAGAAGTCACGGGGTCAGTTAACACGGTCTTGGCTGTAAAGTTTCTCTCTGGTTTGAGGCTGAATTCGCACGTGTTGAGGTGGGAGAGCTGAATCCTAGCATGAGGCTTTAGCACGCTTCTCATCTCTCCCTGAAGAACCAAGACCAGGAGAAAAGCTGTCCAAATCCCCCTCCTCTCCCTCTCCCCAGTCAGTTGTATCTGTCTCCAAAGCGGTGGGGCACACAAATGGACTTGCAGTGCAGCCCGTGCTTGATAGGTCATTACTGCTTTAAGTAAGATATTAACAGCTTTGACTGCAGCATTAGAGCAATTTAAATTGTTTAAAAAATTTTAAAAGTTCCCTGCGGACATGTACTTACCATCAGTTTTGATGTGGAAACACTGTGATATATAAATGTTGTTGGACAACAGTAGTTTAAAAATGAGTGGAATATAGAGGGTTAAAAAAGTTAAAAAGAAAAAAATGGGAAAAAAAGCTAGCTATATCCTTATACTTATTGGAGACACTTTAACTTTTTCCTTTGTATTTTCATTGTATTAGATAAATGTGAATGTAAAATTGTATAAATTAATGTACTTGAATACTTGTCTGTTCTCCCAGTATGCTTGCTGGATATTTTAGTGCCTTGGACTTCTATTGCTTCTGCAGTTAGCATCGTCTTCCCAGCAGACCCCCGGGTGGGCGGAGGGCAAGTTCAGAGAGGGCGGATGCGCGGCCCTGGTGACCAGGACACTGGTGTTGGGTAGCGAGGCCGTTGCTGTTGGGGGCAGGTGTTGGGAGGGGGGAGCCACTGAGGCGGCGCTGGGAGAGCGTCCTGTGTGTGGGGAACTTGTCCAGGTGGGCGGATCTGAAGTTGCTGGTGTGGCGGGGGCCAGGTGCGGAGGGACGGAGGGTTGGGGGTGAGGCTAAAATGAGACTAACAGGTATCGACTGCGGAGGCAGGAGGTCTGGAGCGGACACGGAGAGGTGACGGGGAGAACATGTGTCTGTGGGAAAGGCCCAACGTAAGGTGCAGTTTGATTCCACCTGCAAAGTGGTAAAGGTGTTTGGTCAGGATGTGACTGGAGGGAGAGGTGCCATTGCTCATTGGTGTGGGTTTGTCTGCTGGGATTGCTTTTCCTACCCTTCTTTTTTTTTTTTTTTTTTGGCTAAAATCCAGTTAAACCAGGAATAGACTGTCCTGGTGCAACATCCATTGCCGGCAATGGATGTACTTGAAACAGCCGGCATCGAGAAGTTTCCTCTCTCTTACTTGGAGGACTGACCGTTTTGTTCACTCTAACAAACTTCAAGCTGGTACCAGAACTGTAACTATCTGTCACCTCTTAGTAACTGTACTGTACCTTCTGCTTTGGTCATTCTCCCTTTTCATACTTTCAAAAGAAACAAACAAAAAAAATACTGGTTTCCTCTTCAAAGTGAAAATAATACCAGCCAGTATTTATGTAGTGGTGCAAAAAGCTGTGAGGGATGGGAGCGCTGCTTCCTGGTGCTTGGGAGGAGCTCACTGGGATGCTGGAAGCTGGGGCCTCACGGAGGTGTTCTTGCCTGAATTGTTTTTTTCTAGGAGCGTTGTTCCCCCCGGAGCCTTAATAGGGAGTTTTTCTGTCTGTGGATGTTCTCACACTTTAATTTTTACAAAGAATTGTGCAAAATCTGTTCCTTCCCTGTCACTTTTTTACAGCAATTTTGGCAGTAAGGGCAGGTGCAGGCCAGAGCTGAGCACCTGAGAGCCAAAACAGGCTCCAAGTTCCTTAGATTCGGGGGTTTATTCTTTGTAACTGAAGTGCAGAGGAGTGCTGCCGGAGGAGAGGGGCAGCTCACGGTGTGGGGGCAGCAGGGAGGGGGGGGGGGTGGGGG